>NC_143399.1:108389845-108542160 GCF_052110815.1 Crocodylus siamensis
ATCAGACTCATGCCCCAAATGTTCTAATCTATCAGGGTCAGAGAAAAATTCAGAATGATTCAGTCAATCCTTCTGGAGGGTTCTGTGTTTTTGTTGAAATAGTGGCAATGAAATAAAGAATGAGAACGTAGTTCCAAAAAAATGCATCCTACACAAAAAAACACTATTCAAAATGAGGTGTTTGAGTATATTGGTCAAGAAATAAACAGTGATTATGAAACACAATAATTTGATGGCTGTGTGACTATAGAAGAAGCAAGGCAGGAAGGGAGAAAGGAATAAACTGATCCTTCTGTTTCTAGTTACAACTAATTGTAACTAGAAAGAACTTCCTACACAAAAAGAGACTTCTACAAGAGATGGTGGTATGACCTGACGATTACATGAAAATGACTTTGACAAACTTAGCAAAGTAAAACAAATGGGAGGTGGTGTATGACTAGAATTTTCTGTGCTCCAGACTGTCAAATGACAAACATGTACCCTTCAACTTCCTACAGCAATATTAAAAGATCATTAGTATACTTTGGATCTTCTACTTATGCAAATTGAAGCTCACAACGTGCCCCTAGATAGAGCAAACTGTCATATTGAAATGTTAATAAACATCACTTTCCTCTGGAATGGAGGTGATACAGGTAAGAAAAAGATATTATAATCAGTACTTCTATTGAAATTCTTGCTCAATGCAACCCATAATTCTTTTACAGTAATCATATATTAGTAAGACTATTTTCTTACATGTTTGTGAATGTAGTTATTGGGATAAGTTTTTTCCATTCTTTTACCTGTGACTTTTTTAGATAATTACTATAGAGTGAATAAAGGGCACGTGAACAGATTAAGCATGAGGTACACAATCTAACCCAGGATAAAATAGTTAGAAAATGCACTTACCCACTTTGTGAGAAACAAAGAATGCTTTAAAAATATTTCATAAATGTTATGTTAATTTGCATATCACTTACTTACATGATGCATATTCCCATGGTTATCCCACCCAGCCCCATGGGAAAATCCAACATACACTACTGTTTATGAGAAAACAGATAATTTACCACATGCCTTCTTTCAAAGACTTGGAGTATTGGGATAAAAACATTATCACTTAGAAAATGAAGGGGTTTATAAGGCTACCAGCAAGCTGAGTGGCAGTTGTCTGTACAAAGACTCCTTGTGAATGAGCTAGGTCAGATGAATTTACTGAAGAGAGAATAAAATACTTAGGTACTAAATCTAAATCCCTACAGGAAATAGAAAAGCATGCAGAGAAGAACCCCTGTAGTACAAATTTAATTGACTCTTATTATCCAAATAAACTGGATAATTTAGAAATTTGTAACTGCATGAAATTGCAGAAAGGGTTGATTATAAAGCAACAACCATGAAAAGTAAAGATTATATATTTTTAATTGAAAAAATGGAAAAAAATGAAGTTATACTTTACTAAAGAAGAAAGAAACCAGTATTTGAGTAACCTCTCCTTCCTTTTGGAATTTTCACAGTTGCATATCGTTTGAAGGATGGTTTGGTGGCTACTTCTGAACATGAGGTTTTAAAAATATAGACAAAAAAATAAAATGGGAAAAACAACAGAAAATTTAATTTTCTAGATGAGAATGACAAATAGAAGTGTCTCTATAATTCATATGACAGGACAAGTAAGGGATATTCAATCTGTAATTTAATTGGAAATTATAACCTGTCATTATCTCCTGACAATGGCTGTATGTTTTTGAAAGCAAAATCAAAACTCCAGATCCAAACATTCTAGAAATGTGAAAATGTGGATCGTTAATTTTGGAACATGAATTTAATTCTTACATTTGCAGAAACATTCCTGTTAAAGAAAGATCTAGAAAAAAAATATTATAAACAGTGATGGCCTGGCAGTATGAGCGGAATAGTGGGATTTCCTCTTAACTCTTTTTATTCACTGGTGTGGACGGCGGTGCCCAACTCAGTTCTGTCGCCAGGATCAGGCACTCCCATCTGTTGAGTGCTAGTTCTTAGGGCCAGACAGCTTGACTTCCACTCACTCTTACTTGTAGGGCACACCCTCCAACTCACCACATCTTGATCTTTTAGAAGAAAGGGAGGATCCTTAGTTATTTATGATAGCTCTCACAAGTGTCTCAAGTCACTGGTCCTTGGGGCTCCCCCCGCTTACACCTGTCCATACACCAGCCAGATCTTACAGGATAGCCAGGCCCCCAGTCATCTGGTGGAAGAATAATGCAGCCAGTGGTTCAGTCAACTGGCCATGTTTGTGGCTTATAGGCTTGGTAAGTTAAAGAGTCACTTCCAGCTTTAGCTTAAGTTACCAGCCAGGAGGCACACAGTTGTGTCAACATTGGGGGACCACCCCCTCATCAGATGTGGCACTGCCACTATCCCTTATCTGCCTTATTGAAGGGATAAGCAGTCCATACCTGAGCTATGCACAGGGTGCCTGGGGTCTTCCCTCCCTTGCATGGCCTAATAGCATCAAGCCCTTTCACTGGTCCCAACGCCCTCTAGTAAATCATGTCTCCTTTACATCACTCCTATGACTGGTTACTAGCCCATTCCTAGCCCAGGCTTAATTATTTAATCCCCAACACAGTTTTTAGCCTTCAGTACCTATGACAAGTGGGTCGGTCTGGTGTGTCTTCACCTCAAACAACAGGAATGCTGAACTCAAAAATAATGTGCTCTCCCTCCCTCTCACCAGGGAAGGAGTGGGTGCCCCAGATCTCCTCCTAGAAAAAACTTACAGTTACCTCTTCCATTGTCTCTCTGAGTAAGGTGGCATCTCTCTGGGACTTCCTACATCAAGTTTTTCACTGCTTCCTGTGGTTATTCAGGCTCCTAAGCCTGGAGGTTCCTCCAAGATGATGAACAGGCTCCTGCTCTTCTCACTTCACCCCTGTGGAGCAATCCTGCAATTGGGCACCACACTCCTTCTGCCATGGTCCCAGGACTCTATCTTTGCCCCATGTGGGGGTGTGCTTCTATGACATCTTCCCCAGCATGCTGACCAATCCGCAGCCAGCATGAGCTTATGAACTGGGGTGGATGCAGTGCCTGGGGCTTTTTGGTCTGCACCGCAGCTGGCTCGGGAGGTCAGTACCAGGACCCAGGTGGTTTAGTGGTGTCTGTACCCAGGAGGGGTGACCCTCTCAGGATCTTACTACCCTGGCCTTTCTTGTTGGGTACACCCTGCTGTGACAATTGAGATAATAAAGTTCCTTTCCTGCTGCCCTGTACGATTGCAGGTGTTAAGAGAGTTTGTCATTGTTAATGATTTCAGTCAGGCACTGGCAATATTTAGTTGTGAATTAGAGGGGCCTGGGTTATAACCTTATTCTGTCACTCATTGACCTGAAGTTTCAAGAACTACTAAAAAAATAGAATGTTCTGTTATTAGGTGGTGAGCACATTATTGTCTTAGGTGACCTTTTGCAGCTCTAAGACAGGAAAAACAGATTGTCACAGTTTCTGAGGTTAGAAGTGCCAGAATGTTAAGAACATATAGTTTATTTATGCACAGTCTGGAAAATGAAAATTCATAATATGCATCACCAGAAATTCAAGAAAACATGCTAGAAACATCAAGAAAGGAAGTGTGTGCTTTCAGTCAAGTGTACTTATGTTACATTAAAGTAAAGTGGTTAAATAAGAATTCCATAAGGGAAAGATCTCTATGTCCTTCAGCCTAGTGAAGCCTCTACACTCCACTCTACATTCCACTCCTTCATAACCCTGACCTCTGGTAGCCTACTTACATTAAGAGGGGAATGCACACACAGAATAGAATTATATTACAGTTACTCCAAAAACAGTTTGATAGGTTTTTATTTTTCCCCTCCTCTAGCCTTAAGCCCCTTTGAAGGAGAAAAGCTTCTTACATCTATCCAATTTGTATTATAATAATTTCTGATATAGGCCACAAACCTGCAAGACAAGGTTCTTTGGGTGAATATGATATTTTTTATTAGACCAGCCTAAATAGAGCGGTTGGAAAAAAAATGTTTACCAAATTTTTGGGTTTCTAATCCCTTTGTCAGAGTGAGGAAGTCTCTGCAGTTGGTGTGTGCTCTTCCTGGATGGCATGAATGACTATGACTTCCATCCAGGAAGAGCACACACCAACTGCAGAGACTTTCTCAGCCTGATGAAGGGTTTTTAAACCCAAAAGCTTGCTATTTCCCCCCCACCCTCCCATCTATTTATAGCCTTGTCTGTCTATGTCTTAAAACCAACACGGCTACAACCTACATAAACTTGCAAAGCACTCAAAATCCACCATACTATTTGTACATGATATATAGGATCAGAGTAAACATGGATGTCCATAGGCCAAGCCAATTTCACTTTTCAGCAGATTTGCAGCAGAATGTGAATTTAGTCTCGGGCCTGGAGGAAAACTTAAAGGAGAAAACTGTATTTGTATATATTTTTCCTTTTGAATTAGGACAAAAATAATCCATGCAGTAGCACCAAGCCCCTTACTAGTTCATTAAATTACTGTTCTAATTCAGAGTTCAATCAGTTTTCTTTCTCCCAAGCAGCACTTTTGAATGCTACTTCACTCAAAAAGCAAGACTCCAAAGTCCTGGTCTATATTTCCATCTTCTCTAATTTTCCATGGTGAGTAGGAGGAACAAGAAACTAAGGGAACCCTTATCTCTTCCCATCCCACCCTTATCTCTCAGGGCTATCCATCTTCAGCTACTAAGAGCTGCTGACGGCTCCTCACACCCAACCCAAACGCTGACACAAAAAGCAGAACTGAACACTATCACTACATGAGATGGGAGTTGTGGTATTGCACCCCCACTCCACCCCCACTACCTCAGCAAAAGTCATAGATAACCCCCTTCATCCACCTTCAGCACAATCCACTTGGTGTTCTTCATACAGCTTTGATTTCAGGGCCCACCTCACCACCCACTCTGTAGCTAGGCAATAGTGTACCCTCTACCCCACAGTGTAAGTCATGGAAATTATCAAAAAAATATTTAACTCTGCATAAAAAGTATAAGAAACAGTTGTAGGTGTCAGAGTTCCACACTCCACATTCTGCTATGCTCCTCAGTGCCACAGGGACAAGTGATAGATGTGACGATAGGTTGGGGACATGTGAAAACACAAAGTTCTCAGAACCACTGGAATTGCAGTACATCAGGAACAAGAAAGGATTTCCACCCTTCTACAAAACGCACTGATAAGAAGGTAGAACTCTTGTGGGTAAATAGTAACTGGTCCAGGAACCAAACTGACTCCCAGGTTAAGCATCTGGAAAGGCTTGCAGATGTCACTTGAGCAATCCTGCCCCTGATCCTAGGGAAAAGTCCATGAGAGTGAGGCAGCTGAGTCTCACAGTATACCAGCAGTCACTGTACCAAATACTTAACCCCTTGTCCAACCACAACCCCATCCTATCCCCAGGCAGCAGTCCCACACCCAAACCCACAACCTCCTCCCCATCAATGGCATGAGTTGGTGGTCTGGCTGGTGATTTTCACAAGCTGTTAGCTTAAGTTCAAGGTGTAGTCAGAGTGAAAACCATAGGGTCAGAATCCAAACCCGGGACAAAATGCCAGACAGCAAGATCAGGCAGCAAGACAGGTCAGATACCCATGAAAACAATCTGAGATTCCAACAATCTGAGATTCATGGTAGAAGTGGAAGTAGAAGTCAAAACAAGGTCAACAACAGGTGATCAGGTCAGGGCTCAAAGACACAGAAACCATACAGCAGTCCAAGAACAGAAGAAGCTATATTATCCAGAGAACTTCCCCAGGAAGCAGGAAGACTTACATAGATGGGAGGATCCAAACAGGGGCCAGAAGCCCTGGGCAATCAGGATCCAATCAGAAGCTAGAGATAGAAGGCCTTTTCCCAGGAAGACTCCTTTCCTTGGCACTGTGCCTTATACCCTGAGCAATGGCCTGGTGGATGGATGTGGTGGTGCTTGGTTTTTAAACCCCAGGGTCAGTGGTTTAGGACTCACTCCTAACCACTCGAGTAACAAAATTCCAAACAGAGGAATGCATCATGAAAGACAAGGGCTATATTTGTGTGTTTTTTTGTGCAGGGAGTGGCAGGAGAGATGGAGTTTTGCTCAGGCAGATCATCACAGCTGAACACCATGATCAACAAGGTGGTATCAGGGCATCATAGCAGAGGACTCCTGGTTCCCCGATTCACAGAGGGGGTGGAACAAGTGCTCTTGGGAAGGACCAATCCCCTCCTTCCTAAGTCCACCCTGCAGCACTGCTTCAGAGCCTGCTGTCCACTCACAGCACAACCAGAAGCCCATTCTCAAGTGTTCTGGATGGTGAACTGGAACATAGTTTAAGGACTCAGCAGGTAGGAGAGAGGATTGACTATTGCCAAAATCCTATTGCAGCATGAGTACCCTGCCAAGAACTTGTGGACCAAATCTTCTGCAGTTATACTCCATTTTATCAGCAATGTTTGTTACCTTATACCAAGCCACATGTTTCCCTTGCCTATTTTCAGAGATAACACCTGTATGTGAAGGGATCCCAAAAACACAATAACAGCTCAAGTACAGGCTGCTGAGTGCATGAAAATACCTGAGGTCGGCAGCAGAGCAGCAAGGAAGAGATACTGTAGGCCTTGGTAGCTTTTTTTGAGGACAGAACATGAACTGCAGATTTTTGGTGCTCTAAGCTAAGGTGTCAACATGAGAAGACTGCAACTGTGGAGGGAGGACATCCTCCAGTTGGGGGATGCCCTCACCTAAGCTACTAGGGTGTGGAAAAGGGGGATCAACATGACCACTAAAAGTTTTGAGGAGCCTACCCACATCTTGATAGGGCTGGCAGAGTTCCAGCACCAAGAGAAAGAGTTCATGAACAGGGTTCTGGGCAGCTTTGTGGTCACCTCTGACACCTCTTACTGGTGACAGCACTGTCTTCCAGTGAGACTCTGTAACCTGCTGGGCTATATGTACTGGGACAGGCTGCTGACAAGCACCTGCTAGCATGCTGTGCTCCACTTTGGAAAGTCTTCCTGGGGGCAAGAAGAATAGGTATCCCACAGATGGGACCTCTGGAGACAAGGTACGAGTGAGTGGCCACTCTGACACACTGACTGGGAGCAAGGGAAGTGGGAGGTGGACTTGGGACAGGAGGAATGCGGTGAGGTACTCAGTGACCTGGAGCCCAGGGGACTGGAAAGGCCCCCAGACATACAGTTCTTCAGAGTTCAGTACAAGCAGCTCTTCTGGAAAAGAGTTAGGCACTTTATATCATTTTAGCAGGGTAAGAAGGTCAACTCAATCAAAACTGTCTCAGTTCAATGATTACTAAGGATTTTTTCCCAGCAAAACGATAAAGACAGGAAGCTCTTGGCTCCAGGGATTGGCACCCTGGAACCTCAAAGGACCTATATTGGTGGTCACCTCGCCTGCTAACATGACAGCAGTTTAAATCTCCTGCTTCACGTTTCCTTCATGAATTCTTTTTTAGAAAAAAAAAGAAAAGCAGAAGCTTACTGGTTTAAAAGAAAGAAGAAAGCTAATGAAGTTTGCCTTTAATTTTGAACCACAGACTTTGTTTTCCTTTTTTCTAGAAAAAGAGTAAAGATGTCTCTGAGTAGTTTTTCACTGAGCCCACCTAAGATAGTTCATTGTAATGAAAGGAAGGCAAAAAAATCCTACTAGACTTCCTTTTGGCTAAGCAAAAGAAGAATCCCATACTTTTATCTATGTTAGGGGTACATTTTCAAAGCAATGTTAAGGGATTTAGTTAGAGAACTTCCATTAGGAACAGTAGGGGCTGAGAGGCTTTATCTCTTTCACTGCTTTCAAAATATACCCCTTTGTGGCATTGACAGAAAGAGTACTCTATAGATCTCTCTCTCTCGCGCTCTGTGTGTGTGTGTGTGTGTGTGTGTGTGTGTGTGTGTGTGTGTGTGTGTATGGTTCTTCACTGAAATAGCCAAAGCTAAACAAACAGGATTTTTATTACGATTAAAAAAAAAGTACCCGATCCTTTTATACGACATTAAATAACACAACCCACCATATTAGTTATGGTCAAGAGTTCCTAGCTTGTAATTGTAATCCCTCCAAACATGCTATAAAAGAATATCTCTTGAATTGTATATAGTATAGCAATGCATTAGAAAAAATATAATAATTAAAAAAACCCCAAACAATACAGAATAATAAAAGTGCAAATGGCAGAAATGTGAATGTTTTCAGAATATTTTCTGCAGATGAAAACTTTTTTTATAGTGCAAATACACCTTAATTAAAAATCTGCATTTAATAGTCATGTTATATGAAACTATTCTTACTGATAATAGCCCAGGGATAAATAACACTGTTTAAAATCAATTTTTCCAGCTCTGCCTGTAAAAAAGAATAAGTACTGTCAAGTAGCTTTGTGGAAACAGGGAGTTGAAATGCTCTTTGTCCTTTACATGAACCTAGAGTATCAGCTTCTTTGTTCCTGAATATTAAGCAGATCTGCCAAATAAAATAAAAAAATTTGTAAAGGTGACAAGCACTACTTTGATGCTATTTCTTCAAAGCAGTCCCACTCAATTAGTTCTTCTTAACTAAGATGAAGGAATGGGTAGAAACTGCATCATTCAATTACTTGTGGTTGACAGGGACTGGAAGTGGGAAAGGAAAAAGGAAGGAGTGAGGGGAGAGAACACCTAATATTTGGTACCTTCCAGGTAGCAGGTTATGAGTGTCGCTATCCAGTGACAACAGGCATTCACAATAACTACAGAACACTTATGAGACCACAGTGCTACATGAAGAGTGTAAGAGGCATACCAAGCTACAAATAAGGACAGTAGAGTATGTTAATCAGCTTGAACCAGGGTGGACCTACAAGACATTGTATCCTAGCAAGGAAACATACTGTATTTACCCAAATACGTGACCTTTTTTTCCCCCGATCAGCATCAGCATCCCCTCATCTCATTTTTGCACACAGGAAAACCTTCTCATTATATGCATTGCCAATCATTAAAGTGCTGCCAGAACCATCGTGTGCTCAGAAATAAAAACCAAGTATGAAGTCAATAGAATGCAGCTTCTGGCTCAAAATGCTGTGGAGAGGCTGACTGCAACATGAGGGTACTATAGTGCAGGGCTAGCTGGCAGGCAGCCCCTTCATGAAGAACCCTCATTCCCTAGCCAACCATGTGAACATCTACAGGTGCAGTACCGCAGAGTAAAAAACTCTGCAGTAGCATAGTACCTTATTTTCACACATATAGTCTGCAGAGTATACATGTTTTTACAAACTTGACAGGTGGGTGCAGGCTATACAAGGGTGTGGGCTATGCAGAGTCTTTAGAACAGCATAGCCCGTCCCCGGTTGCAGGCTCCAGCTCCAGCGGCTGTGCCCAGCAGAGTGCGGCAAGCAGTGGCAGCGGGGAGTGGGGCTCTGCAGGGGAGGGGAGGGATGAGGAGCTGAGAGCTGTGCAGGAAAATGAGGGGCAGCAGCTGGAGAAGATGTGGATATTGGAAAAACTATAGGAGGCATCCTGAAATTTCAGCACAGGAAAGTGCCTTGGGAATGACAGGCTCCTGGCAGAATTTTACAAGACTTTTTGGGACTAAGACCAGACCTGTTAGCCATGTTCCAGGAGTGTCCCAAGCAGTGGGGGGCAGATATGGACACAGGAATAACAACACTATTGTACAACAAAGGAGAGTGGGAAAAGTTGGAGAACTGGAGGTTGATAACCTTATTGAACCTAGACTATAAAATAATGGTCAAGGGGTTAGCAAATAGATTTTAATAAAGTCATGGTAAAGGTGGTCCACAGTGACCAAACTTGAACAGTCCCTAGCAGAGTAGTAACTATGACACTACTACTAATTAGAGATGTGGTTTGGTACTGTCAAGAATGAGGATTGAATGTAAAAAGAGTATGACCGGGTGCGGCATGAGTTTCTGTTTAGCAAGATGAACAAGATGGAGGTCTCACTAAAATTTGGAAGTTGTATCAAGACTTTATAAAAAGGAGTGTGGTATAGAGTAGGAGCGAATGGTCTTCTGATGGAGGAAGTCAAGGTCAGATCAGGCATGAAACAGGGGTGCTCCCTGCCACCACTCCTATTCATCTGTGCCATCAACCATTAGTGCAGAGGATTAGGACAGATCACATGATTGAGGGTGTGCCAATCCCCAGAGAAAAGGGCATAAAAGCAAAATGCATGTGGTATATGGCCACTGTTAATATTTTAGCAAAAGACAGTGTCTCTCTGGAATGGGCAATGAGATATATAAATGAAGACAAGAAGGTGTTGGGGGCAAAACTAAATGCACAAAAAAGTAAATGCCTGATGGTAGAGAGGATGAAAGGAATGGAAAAACTGAGGTTACATTTTATGAAAGACCAAGTCAAGATATTGGGAGTGGAAGTAGATGCATGAGTCACAAAAAAGCAGCCTGGGGAAAAGTGAAAGGGAAGGTGAAACAAAACCTGGGAAGCTGGTATGACCATAATCTGTAGATGGTCAGGCAGGTAAATGTAGTTAGGGTGCTGGTACTTCCAATAATACTGCATATGACCTGGTGATCCCTCCATTGTGGACCGCTTCCCAGATATGTTTCTGCTTGTTTATGCAAAGTTTGTCAATCTATGCTGCATAGAAGAGATAAAAGGTGGTACCAAATGGGATGGGTTTGTCCAGCACTATGCACAAATCTTATTGCATAGGTTTAATGTATGTAAAAGGCCCAGCTCCCAGGGCCTGGATAATGCCACCAATGTATGAGAAGATTGTAAAATTGGTGAACCAGTATGGGATGCAGACAAGAACCACAAGAAAACTTGTAGACTGTAAGAAGTTGGAGGCCTCTGTCAGGAAAAAGGAGATTGTGTCCTCAGTGGGGAGGTTTACTGGGGAAAAAGAATGGATAATTTAGATGAAGGTGTTGAACAAAAGTTTTCAGAAGTGGTGCTGGGACTTCTGTTGGTTGCCAACACATTGGACTATACCGGTACAGGCACTCCATTAAAGCTGGACTGTTTAGAACAGTGAAATGCCCCAGAAAAATGTGCCATAAGTAAGGAAGCATACAACAGGTCCTATGGAAATGTCAGTTTGCCAGAACAGTTTGGGGGAAGACAGAGAAAGTCCTACAGCAGCTGGATGCTAAGAGCTAACTCATTCTAGGAGTGGTTATGTGTGGCCAGAGCTCAGAGGAAGGATGGAGGAAGAGTATGAAAAACTGTAGTGCGTTTTTGAGAGGCACTCGGGAATGCAAGAAACTTACTAGTCTTGAAACAACTGGAACTCTCTGTAGAAGATGCCTTGTGTTTGGGCCTTAGCAAACTGGGGTGGTATTGCTGCTGGGACATAAGAGAACTAGGTAAGGAGTAGCCAGTGAATTTATGGAAAAGAGAAAAATGGAGATACCTAGTAGATCTAGGTGAATGAAAAGATGATGAAGCCAGAGAGGTGGCAGACCTATAGCCACTGGCCTGAGGCTGGCAAACAAAAGATTTGCTAGGGGCCAAGACAAGATATATACAAGATAAACGGTGATAGGTATCAATAGACAAGCTTGGAACATGGCAGGGAATAATGCAGTATTAAGAAATGAAAGAGTTCAGGTCCCTGTATTAATGGGAATGTGGGGAAGGATAATATATAAATATTCAGTTTTTCTTGGTCTTATTTGATGAAGTTCTGGAAGCTGATGAAAGCATGGTTTGCATTCTGACATGTCTATGTGAGATGTTTACTGCAGAATAAATTAATTAGCTCTGCAGTAAATGTCCCACATCTACACCTGTGGCCCTATTAGGCCACAAGAAACTAACTTTGATTCATAAATTATTTGGGGCTGGAAGGGACCTTGTAGATCATCCAGTCCAATCCCCCTGCACTAGGCAGGAAAAGACAACTGAGGTCAAGTGACCTCAGCGTGGCGACTGTCCAGTCTCCTTTTGAATATTTCCAGGGTAAGTGATTGCACCACCACTGCAGGGAGTTTATTCCACAGTCTGGACACCCTGACTATGAAGGAGTTTTTCCTGGAATTGATCCTGAAGCGGCGTTCCAGGAGTTGGTATTCATTGCTCCTGGTCTTCCCCAGGGGTGCTGCTACCTTGGACACCATTAAGAGGAGGCTAGACAGGAACCTGACTTGGGTCATCTGACCCCAGAACTCTTTCTCACCCAGGGCAGGAGGTTGGACTCAATGATCCCTTCCAACCCTAACATCTAATAATCTATTCCTGCAAGCATATCACGTATGCCTCCATCTGTTCCAAATACTGCTCCACCTCCACCTATTTTGTTTGGTTGGGAGTGGCCCTTACATTAACCAATATTAGTATAATAATATATTTACCCTGAGATATTGCCCACCACCCTCCAGGTCCAGTCTGTGCACTGAGGCCTAGGTCTGGGCATGAGTCCACTTTTGATTTCAAACCAAGATTGATCCTTCTTTCTCCTCTTGTATTCTTCCTCCTCTGCCTTCTCCTTTTACCATGTCTGTTGCACACAACAAACTTTGTATTTTTTTTTCCTGTAAAAAATCTACCCTGGCAATTTTGGCTTTCCTCTGAAAGACCTGATAAACCTGTCAGTTTCCAGGGTCGGGGTGAGGGAAGGGGGAACTCAAAGGGAGACTCCCACTGTCTATTCATATCGTTTTCTTCCTTTCAGCATCTCCACCTCCTCTCAAACACCTGCCACTACCAGCTCCACTGCACACATCCTCCAGACCACTCCATATGATCATCCTCTTCATCCTTCTCCTCTCCTTCTTCTCCCACTCCCTACCCTTTCCTTTAACCCTTCTGGCCTCCATTCTCCCTTTTCCTATTCCTTCTATGTCTTCCCATCTTTCCTCTGGCCCTTCCCTCCCTCCTTCTTCTCTATTCCACTTATCCTTCCCTGTTGTCTCCTTCCCCCATCTTCTTTCTATACCCTCCTTCCCCTCCTCCTGTTACTCCTATTCTCCCTTATACCCCATTCCCATTCTCATTCCCTTTCACTTTCTCATTTTCTCCTCTCTCCCTCCCAACTCCTCATCCTCTGTGGGCCCCATCTCTCCCTCTCCCTTGGCCTATCATTTTTCCCTGTCTCATCTGCTTCCTCTTCACTTATCTGCATCCCCAGTAGTGCTTCCTCCCTTTTTCCTGCTCGATTCTTCCCACCTTTTCTTTTGATTGTATTTGCAAATTATTTGTGGCACATGCAGACCATATGGCCCAATTCTCCACACAAATTACACTAACATTCCTTCTTATACTCCCACACCCTGGCATCCTTTCATGCCATACAACTCTTATACAGGCAGGCCATTTCCAAATGCCCCTTCTTCTTGCACCTCAGACATAATTTTATTGTCCATCTTAAATTGACAGTTGTGTGACCCCAAGTCAGTTTCCAAAGGCAGGTGTTCTATTCCCACCTGCTCCTACTGAGTAATACCTGAGCTCTCCAGGCCCATCCATATCCTGTCTGGGCCTTGGATCTTGTCCATGTTCTCCAATCTCTCACAGTGCCTCAACAGCTCAAATCTTATATCCTCCTCTTTAGTAAAAGCTGTATACATCTTAATTATGATGACTTTCTTGGGTGTCCTTAACAGTCCCCAAATCAAAATATGCTAGTACAGGGTCTTCCCAGCATTCATTGTTGTTCTCCCAGAATTATCAGTATGATGTCTCATTCTTAAACATTACCTCCCAGTCTTAGTTGTTCAGCATCTGGATTAGGCAATTTATATCAAGTGCCCAAACCTTCAACATCCTTTGCAGTATCAGCCTGTTGAAATCCAGGTGAGTCATTTCTCTCTTTGAAACACCTAATTAAAAGATCCTTGCCTTCTGAAGATCCTTATGCAGAGCTGCTTTCTTCTCCTACCTCTCATTCATTGTCCACAACCAGAGGTAGTCCATCCTATCTCTCTCCTTGCTACCATTCCAAACATTCTGGTTGCTGTTGCTACTAGTGCTGCTCTGGGTTCTGCCTGTCCCTGCTAAGCCTTCCAACCAGACCAGACCATCATCCAGATCTGGCCCACAGGCTGAGAAGCAACTTACTAATGGAAACCTACCACAAAGCTAGGTATGGGCAGCCTATCTGAATAAGGTATATTGCTCATTGTTCTCAGTCCCCCTTAGTGCTGACTCTGTCACCTCATGGTGAATGGCTACACTGAATACATTTCAACTTCTTTTTTCTTATCACAGATAAGCATAACCTTTTTTTTTTTTCCTGTTTCTAATTATTTCTTTCTTCATCAGCCTTAAATGTCTGAAAAACACCAACATCTATATAGGTGAGAGGTTCTGTTGCTCCCTCCCTCATCCCATTGCATGTGACTGGTGTGGCTTTATCCTCCAGGGAGTGAAGCTGGACCAGGCAGGCCCATGACTTATCTGCTTATAAATTGAGTGCAGGGAGCTAATTAGTACATGGATCCTTGGGAGAAGATGCATGGAGTACACACACATATTGAGTGAGCAGTGCTGGGCTGGAAGGTCACCATGGCTTGAATGCTCTTGACTATGCTGGGGCCCAGCCCAGTGAATGATACAGTTGATAATGAATTATCTGGTTTTGGACTAATATCATGCATAGTGGGTGTGTCTACATGGGGAAATGCTATGAGGTGGGTTTACTCTAGAACAAACAGCTACATGGGCAGGGATGTGGTAGCAAATTTGCTGCTGCTTCTGGCAGGAGTCTGTTCTGGCTCCCTTTGGCTCTGTACAACCCCCAGGGGCTGGCATAAAGCACAGAACAGGATACAGCCTTTGTGGCTGATGGGAGATTGCTCCTTTCCCCCAGGAGTTGCCTGATGCTGGGACAGTTTCTGGTGGTGAAGCCTGATTGAAGACAATATCCCCCTGCCCCAGAAGCAGGGAGATCCCAGCCCCAGGTCCCTGATCAGGGACTGGGGACTTGGAAAGAGCTGCATGGGAGGGGCAGGTCCCAGCCTCCTGCTGCAATCTGCTGATGGAGAAGCTACTCACTGCTGGCTGCCCCACTGGTGGATTGGTGCAGAGGGCTGGGACCTGCCCTTCTCTTTCAGCTCTTTCCAACCCCCATTCCTCAATTACTGATCAAAGCATTGGGCTGGGATCTGCCTCTGAATGGAATGGAGCAGTCCTCGGGCACCTCCAGGCTGCATATGCAAACTGTCCTGCACAGCCCAGAACTGGTTGGGAACTGTTCCAGTCAGGCAAGCTCCAGGGTGAGTGAGGAACATTCCCTATACAGGGAGCTCCCAGCCCTCAGTCTATGATTATGGAGCTGGAGCTGGGAACAGGCTGGGATCTTATTCCCATCCCCTGCTCCATGTTTGCAGAACAGAGGATGGGTACAAGCTCCTTGACTGTTCCTAGTCCCCACAGCATGATCACAGAAGGTTTCTGGGAGCCCCCTGCTCCCAGGGCAGAGGGATATTGTCCACACCTGGCCTCTGGTGGCAGGGCCCACCCTGACAGAAGGCAGCTCCCAGAGGCAGGGAGCAATCTCCCATCCCCTACTGCCAAGGAGCAAATGTGCTCCTGGTCAGCTGTCTACATGCCATATGCACAAGTAAATTTACTACTTATATTTACAGGTAGCAAATTTACTCATGATTAGGTACAAAAGTGTTGCTTAAAGGTGTGTTTATGGAGTACTTGTGCTCAAACTTTTAGCAGTTTCCAAAAAAAAGAAAATACATTAAATCTGGATGAACTAAGTCTGTAGGTACCCACAATAATTTGCATTCCTGCAAATTAGTACAAGTATGTTTATTTCAAACTCAGTGTTTTTTGGTCCCTTGTGCTTCCTCCCTTACTGTCACATATATTAGCACATGCTCAGTGAAGGAATAGAGCCTGAGTGCACATCCACATGGTGTACTCCCCCATTTTAGTGTCCTGCTATGTCAAAGTAGTGGCAAAAACTAGCCATGTGCCATATGCAGTTACTGTATTTGTACACATGGTAAAATATGGGCAGTTACTTCCAAAAGGAAGTACTAAAGTACAGCACAGTGACAACATTGCCATAAGACAATGTGTAGATTAGCCCTGGGTAGGGTTTGGCAGTAAGTTGGGGGAAGGGGCTGCAGGGGGAAAAAGTTTGGGAGGGAGGCAGAGAGCAAGGGAGCCAACTGACCCCGCCAGCCACTATTTTCCATGTTGTAGCAGTGGGAGGGGGGCATATTCAAGACAAACCTCCAATTACAATCTATACCTGGAAAATTATAAGAAATTTATAATTTTTTCATATATAGAATCTAATTATTGTGAGTTTCTCTTAAATTCAAGTTTCTCTTAGATTTGAGAAATACAGTATTAGGAAATTAGATTTATTAGGTAATGATGATATTTTATACCATTAACAAGCCCTTTAATAATGGTTGCTCTTTCCTTTGCTCCAACAGCAGCAGAAGTAAGGAGTAAGGCTAACGAGAAGTTGCAACAAACAGTAAAAAAATAGTAATAAAACCTAGCAAGTAGCAGTACTGCCATCTGACTAATTTGTAACAGGCCACTAGATCCCCCCAAACCTTCTTTTTTGGAGGCTGAACAGGTTCAGGTCCCATAGCCTCTCCTCATAGGGCCTGCCCTGCTGTCCCCTGATCATACGAGTGGCCCTCCTCTGGACCCTCTCCATGCTGTCCACATCCCTCTTGAAGTGCAGCGCCCAGAACTGAATGCAGTACTCCAGCTGAGGCCTGACCAGTGCCACGTAGAGGAGGAGGATCACCTCTTTGGACCTGCTTGAGATGCATCTGTGGATGCATGACAAGGTACTGTTGGCCTTCCTGACTGCCTCCCCACACTGCCGGCCCATGTTCATCTTGGCATCCATAATGACTCCAAGATCCTTTTCCACCTCTGTGCTGACAAGAGGGGAGTTCCCCAACCTGTAGGTATGGTGCCAGTTGTTCCTCCCCAGGTGCATCACCTTGCACTTGTCTGTGTTAAATCCCATCCTATTCACATCTGCCCACCCTTGTAGCCTATCTAGGTCTGATTGAAGCCTGATCCTTCCTTCTAGGGTGCCAACATCCCCCCACATCTTAGTGTCATCAGCAAATTTGAACAGGGTGCTTTTTACCCGCTCATCCAAATCACTGATGAACATGTTGAACAGTGCGGGCCCAAGGACCGAGCCCTGCGGAACCCCACTGCCCACATCCTTCCAGGTTGAGAAGGACCCATCCACTACCAGAACAGAACAAAGGAAACTTTTCTTTTTCTTCTACTTTCTTCTGATTATGGGGAGTGGGCAAGGACTCAAATAAGACTGAGAAGCCCAAAGACTCCCTTTGCGGGGCAGAGGACGTAGAGGGGACCCTGCAGGCACTGATCATTCAATGTAGCCACAAGGGGGTGAAATGCTTACCTTCACTTACCTTCCCAATTGAGGGGCCAGGGATCCTCTTCGGAGTACGGGGTCGATCCCAGGGACAACTCCAATGAGCTGCTGCCTCCCAACTGGTTCCCTGTAAAAAAAGAGAATAAAAAGCACTTAGATTATAAAATAGAACAAGCATGGTCCTTTCGTGGGTACTAATTATCAAGTCATCCCTTGCCTCCCCATTTCTTTAACAATATTGAAGTCATGGCGGGTGAGAACCAGGGGATCCAGTGGTACCCTGCACAGACATGCTAACAATATTACTTAACTATATATTGATTACTGATTGTTATTGATGTCTCCTGTGGTTAAAAATCTGTAAATCTGTGCAAGTTAAATTCTGAGAGGACAAATAGATAAATTTTGCAATGAAAGTATATAAATACCAGAATTATAGGAAAAAATAAAGTGCCTGAATCAACATGTAACTTACTCCCAGTTTCTATCACCTTCAGAAGTGATGGCTCAAAGGGCAGGACATCAGTTTTAGGAGATGAATATCAAAAATGTCTATACAAATGGATTTTCTGGGATAAAGCAATCTCTGGCAAGCAGAAAAAGCCCACAGAGAGGGAGAGAGAGTGAGAGAAAGCATAGAGAGAGTAGTAAAATAACTTGCATTCCTATAGCTAAAAGAAGGTAGGTAGGAAACAGTGAGTGATCTACCAATCCTGTTTTCATTCAGATAGCCATCAGGGGAGTATAACAGTGCTGGACAGATCTGAGAAAATATTTCTCTTAGTTAGAATGGAGTTCCCTTTAATAAGAAGAACTGATATTTTCTATTATGAAAGAAATGTGGGATGCAAAAGTAAAGACATTCATCTTAATACAGAAGCTATTCAGGTAAGGTGGCAATTGTTATGCAAAAGCTCTTGAATTATTCTATCAGTGTTAACAGTGTTATGTGAATTAATAGTGTTGGTTCTTGCATTTTTTTTGCAATAACTTTACATTCTATTTTTCGCAATTAATTTGTTTTTCACTTCAAAAATAGACCAGCAAAACAGAAACACAAACTGCAGGGGAATTAATACCTAAAATGCCATAGACAACTTTAAAAGAAATTGAATCTTCCTGTGGAAATATCTGATAGTGACATGTGACACTTATAAATTAGTTTCTACCACTAGCATATGTGCCAGTAAAAAATGTCAAATCTTGACTAAATTTGATACCTGTAAATGCATTATGGATTTGATCAAATGCAAATTTGATACCTGAAAATTAATTAACATGCAGTAACTGTGTAGACACGATTTACATATGTAGACACAATGTGACGCTAAGTTTAGTGCCGGGTCTGCCCTACCACTAGAGGGGCAGTCTGAGCCCAGCTCCAGGGCTCCTGGCTGGGATGTTGTCCTGGGCCAGGACTGGGTTGCTCTCCAGCAGCCCCTAGCTGCAGGCTATAAAGGCCTGCAGCCATTTTGAGCCTTGAGGCACACTGCACAGAAAGGTGGGTCCTGTGCAATGCCCAAGACCACTGCAGTCCTTGTGTGCCCCCTGGATAGAATATAGACTTCCTCTGCCTGGCCTGGCCCCTCTCCAGAGATGCTGCTTAGCCACAAGTGAGTGTTGCAAAGCCCTGATATCCCCCCAGGGCTGCTGGCTGGCTGTCTCTGGCAGCAGGAACAGCACTTGCTCCCTGCTGCTGCTCACTCCCAGCAGTGTCTCCTGTCTTCACTGGTTCTGTGGTGAAGTGCCTCTTCCATGTGGCTTCCAGCCCCTGGCCATGCCCCTGAACTGTGTGCTGCTAGCAGCTGTTGAGAGCCAGAATAACAGGGACAGCCACATGGGGATCCAGAGAGCTGGTGTGGGAGACCATGTCCTCACAATCCTCCCTGATGACCTCAAGCCTCACATGTGTGTCCATGCCTCTGCTGACTGCCCAGGCCAACTGAAGCTGGGAAGAGGTTAGCAATCTCATAACTCCCTGGAGTGGTTTGAGGTGCTGGAGCAGTTTGAATAGGGTGGGCTCTCAAACACCCACGTTCATGAGGCCTTGTCATGTAGCATGTGGGAGTGAGGATACTCCTGGTTGGCATGGCAGTGCCATATAAAGTGTTGCCCGGAGGGGTCAGGGCAACTCTCAATCTTGTGCTGTTAGACAGGAGGGTGTGACACAATTGCACATATACAAACACACAAATCAATTAGGTGCATACACACACATGCTACCAGCTCAGGCACATACACATCCAAACCAGCGTAGGCACATGCACACCTATCACCAATTCAAGCACATACACACCACACACTAAACATTAGACAAAAATCCATTGCCAATACTCACACACTCAGTACACATACACAGATCACTAATTCATATATCATGCGCACAATGATATATACACACACACACACAGCAGTTCATACACACAGGTAATTTCCTAACTTGGATGGTAAAGTGTGTATGTGTGTGCTTGGGGTACCTGGGATACTTGGGGGAATGTTCACGTGAGAGAGAAAGAGTTAAAGTGTAGGGACTGAAAGTTGCCAGAATGGGATTAGAACTGGTGGACTAGAAAGAAGCTGGTTGAGGAACTGAGGCTTGGGGTTACTTAAGGTAGATTGGGGCTGGAAACTGAGGCAGAGAGCTTAGAGATTGGGGTTGGGAGCAGAAAAGTGGTGGCAAGGAGGAGACAGTCAGGAAAGAAGCTGAACTAGAAACCTGGTTGCTCAGGGGAAGAGGCAGTGGGGATAAGACAGTGGCAAAGAAACAGGGGGTTTGGAGGCAGAAAGGAGCTCAGGACAGGTGTTGGAGGTGGCAGTGAGCCAAAAGCAGGAGAGGGAGAAATGAGACAGAAATTAGAGGGGTGAGGAGTAGAGATTGGAGTAGTGCCGAACTGTAGTAAAGCAAAACCCAACTCAGGGGTCGAAATAACAGGTTTATTAAACAGACAACATGCTACACAGCCCCATGAAGTTATTGGTTCACACACACACACACACACAATGGCAGCAAGAGAAAGAAACTCAGTGGAAGGGCTGGAGTCCAGGTGGGGAAGAGAAGCAGAGTCCAAGTCCTTGGTTGAAGAGGGAGTAGGGGGTAATAGCTATCTATCCAGGCTAGAAAGGGATCCTTGTCCAGTAGGTGCTGTCCACAGAGGGGTCACCAGCAGGGCCTCTGGGTAGATAGGTGATGTGGCATGGTGCTGGTCCAGATGGAGAGAGTGTCCCAAGGAGTCAGTCTTCACTATCCCTTTTATGAGGCAAACCACCTCTGATCTCCTATGGGGAGGGCCTGTCAAGGCAAGGTCAGTCCTGTTCCAGGTGCAGCTTGGCATAATGGTGGGTTGACTCATCTTTTGTTTCTTGAATGCTGAGGGTGGTTCCAAGGGCTGGGTCGTTGGTCCAGGTATTGGTGTTGGTGGTTTGGTCATTCCAAGGGAGCTATTTTTAGACCTACTGCCATTGTCTCTCAAGCACCCTCATTCATCCCCATTCATTCAGGAACCAAGTTACATAGGTGGGGTAGGTGTGAGTCATAGGTTACACAACCAGGCATGGGGATAAGATGGAGGCTTGACATTACAAGATGGAAACTTGACATGATTTATGCTAACTTACACATATAGGCCTAAAACGGTAATCACACAATATAAAAGCAGTAAAAATAAAATCAATGCAAACATAATAACTATCACTTATAAAACAGTGGATATCTATATCAAAATAGCAGGACACTTATTTGCAAAGACGGGAGAGAAAAATATAACTTACTACCTAAAATAAAATGTTAAAGCATATCCTACATCTTAGCTTACTTATACTTATCTATAGGGAATAGAGAGGGAGAGAAAAAGTCCAAAGTGGTTGGGGAAGGGAAAGGAATGCATTTTAAAATAAATTTTAAAAAAGGAAACCTGGAGGTTTTGCTACAAAAGGTCAAGGCCTTGAAGGCACAATGGATGTCTGGGTTGACTACAATAATTGGTCCAGTAATGCCTGTAATACCATGGCCTTTATGTAGAGGGGACCTGGATTATTGGTGTCCCAGGATGCAGGCCAGACCTCTGCAAGTGTCACCAGCAGGGGCAGCCTGCCCAAGCCCTCACTCCATTCTGACCTCTCCTGTGACATGTCACTGGAGGAGGGGACCTCGGACTTTCCGTACCCCACCCTGCCCTCCTTCCTGGCTGCTGCATCCACTGGCAGCTTGGGGAGCCCTGACTAGTGGCTGCCTCACTCTCAGCACTGCCCCAGACACCACCACAAGGAGTGGCTGGAAATATCACTGCTGGCCAACAGCAGCACCAACTCCTTCCCTGGGGGTGAGGGGCAGCTGCTGCACTCTGCAGGCTATGGATGCCAGGTGCAGCTTGTCACTCTTGCCAACACGAGCAACCAAATGATCTAATGCAAGTCACCTAGGTTTGAAAGTGTTACTTCTAGTGCATCTCTCTCCTTACTTTATATGGCTAGAGATTAACCAATTAACCTGGAAGAAGCCCTGTTGACAAAACCTCTCTTGCTCCCTGGCATAAGAAGGAAGCAAGCCTGCTCCTATATCTTCTTAGAGGCTCCACACTTTACCTGTGTCCTACCCTTCTATGGTAGATAGTGTGAAATGAAGGAGAGGGAAGTTTCTTTTACCCTAGGGAATGTAGGCACTTACATATCCTTTTTTATTTTATTTTTTTAATATTGCTTCCTTGGAGCAACCAGTGCACAATCAAGCTTTCATAGATCAGAAACACTGAAGTAAATTGATATCTTTTCTCTTTTAAGGCAAAATGTTATGACATTTTTTAAAATAAGAAGGTTCAGTTATTTATTCAATTATATGATGGCTTTGTAATAAGTTAAAAGAAAAAGCTAAACAAGAAATGTTGTCACTAGGATTTTGATGACCCCTTTTCTGTCCGCTTGAAACCTTGACATCAGATAACAAGACTTTTCCTAATGAGTTGATATCAGATGAACAATGTCAGCTCTATTACAAGAACATAGGAATGGCCAAACTAAATCAGAGCTGTGGTTTATCTAGTTTGATATTCTGTCTCTGACTGTGACTACCAACAGATATTTTAGAAAATTACTCAAGAGAACCTATAGTACCTTTCTTGACTACGTGGGAAGTATAGGATAACTAAGCCATCTGCAAAGATCTCAACCTTGTTCCAAAATATATGGCGGGGGGCAGTTAAATTCTGAAGCATAAAGTTCCATAGAACCTCCAAACCATTAAAAAAAATATATTAGTATTGACACAAAGCATGAATAGTCAGGTGCAAGAAGAAGAAAGAGCTCATGAAATACAGCATTAGCCAAGGGCTTCTTCGTCTCCAATAATAATGTAAATACAGGGAAATATTTCTCTCTTCTGACATTCTTTTGTGTGCTTTCCTAGTTTTAGTACATTAGTTTTCTCCTTCTTTATATATGTAATCTCTTTTGTTTCAATAAAAGAAGTTAATCTGACTTTAACAGAACTTCAAGGAAGTGCAGACAGTAGAATGCTATCTCATTAGGGTAGAATTTTTTGTGCATCAAGAGTACTTATGCCACAAGGCAGAAAAAAGGGAAAGTTTAAAAAGTCTGAAACTATAGATGAGATGCACTGATGCACCCTGAGTATTCTCTCCCTTTGCTTGCTTCATCTTTACCCGTTGGAGAAGAGTCCTGCACCCACAACTTCCTTATATAAATGTTATACATGTTTCAAGAAATTGTTCTGTATAATAATATCCAAAACTGCATCAAAATAACCTCCTCTCTGAAACAAAGCAGCTTAAGTTATTCACTTAAGCACAAAGGCACAAAGGAGCATACTCTTAGAAAAAACTGATACAAATTATCTGTAGCCCTTTGCTAGTCTGAACGTTCCCCCATATTCCTATTCATTTCTGTACATGGATTAGTGCCTGCCCACATAGACACCAGAGGTATCAAAGTCGCCCTCACAGAACTGGCCTCTCTTCTCAGCCCTCGTAGGATCCACCCATGAAATGACTGAATACTCTTTCAGCTGAGGAAACAGGAATGTTCATTAAGCCAAATTTACAGGCAACCATAAGGAAGCTTAACATAGCTTGAAATGGTAGGAATTTCCCCATGGAACTCCTTGCTTGAAGAACTGTCCTCAAGACAAAATCCTGGGTCAGTCACATAAATGAGCGTCTCAAGAAGAGGAGCCTTACTACTGGGAAGGTTGAAGAGGGAACTCTAGACAAACTACCTTCTGCCACTACTGGATAATCACATTTTACTTTGGCCTGAATCACCTGCCATATCTATAGATGGGCAATCCAGCTTCCTTATTATTAATTTGTAAGAAGTGCCATAAAGAGAACATTTCAGAATTTCTTATCTTTCACTTGTATGTTTCCTCATGGAGTTGCTAATCTCAGGCCTAGGTAGTAATAATTCAGTCCCTTAAGTTCATGTTTCCACTGAATACTGTGTGCTGTATCTTGAGGGGAGACTAGGTAATCACATAGTTTAGAAGCTTCATCTATGCTTATATCTAGACATTAAAAACAATGTTTGTGACAGAGAATTATAAAATATCAATAGCACACTTATTGCAAATGAGTAAATAACCAAAAGTCAGTTCATCTAGTTAGATTTCCCCTTAGATAAGTATTTTAAAATGTCACATTTACACTTAAATAACTGTATTAGACAAGCAGTTGTGAGGAGTAACCCTCCCCTCCCCACAAGTGACACTTAGCTTAGGTAAATTCATGTCTTTTTGAAGAAGGCAACGTTGCTGAAATCTTTGATATATGAAAAAATACATCATTGTTACAGGAAATTAGATGCAGGAAACAGCTTGCTTTTTTCTTTTTAGCACTGATGGGTTGTATCCTAAAACAATATCAGGTTGAACTTTTCATGGCTCAGATGGAATTATAACGTATTGCAAACTGTTATTTTAAATCCACAGCTGAAGTATTACAGTTTCACGTATAACTTTAAATTGCTTTCTCCTTCACTCCTCTGCAGCTGGTATGTGTTAGTATGCTGTAGGTTGGTAACTTTAACATCACACAATACATCCAGCTAATGAGATTGCAAGAACATTGTGCTCCTCCATCATTTTCTTATCAATGACAGCCAGTCCATTAACAGCTGTAACCCTGAGAAGTGAACTCCAGTCTTAAATTTTTGCATTCTGGAAATGGTCTTCCCTAGGCTGTTAATAGATAAGATGGATGCAACATTTTGTGACAGTTCAAGACACTCGGCCTTCAAGAACTGTTTTGAAACCAACAACAGACCTATTATCTCCTTTTAGAAAAGGTTTTTTATCCAGAGCCATTAAGTGAATTGTGTATGTTGCTGGAAGCTCTGAGCTCATCTACTGAGGTTTCATCTGCCCTTGTGGTTACTAGGATCTTGTTTCCTAAGCTTTAATGGTATACTTTTAAGCAAATCTGAAGCCTTTAGAATTCATTCCTCAGCTGCATTATAATTTACATTTAGGTAGAGTGCCTCCTGAATCAAAAGATCTTTACTAAAAAAACTCAGAGAAATAGAAAGGTTATATTTAAGAGAAGCTTGTTTGATAGTATTTAAAGTAGACTAGAAAAACACTGAGTAATGGAAAGTATGGGTTGCATAATCTACTTTTAATTACTTTACAACTGAAACTTAATTTGGTATTGTGACTATGGATTCAAATAAGGATTCAGCACAGTAGAGACAATAATTCTAGCTTGTATTTTTAGTGGATGAGTTCATATAGAGAATCACAAAGATTAAAGAAGCCAAGAGCTATCAAGTCTTTTCATTCAATGGTCCTCAAGTTGTGGTCTTCAGAAAACTTCATGGTCCTATGATGTTGCCCTATCATTATATCTGAGAGAGGAGAGGCAGGAGCCTCCCCAACATGGCCCAGACCCTGATCAGCATGCTCTGATACTTACGACAGGAACAGAGATGGGCAGCGGCTGTAAAGAGACCTGAACGCTGACACCAACACAAATGCAAGGTCAGCAGTTTCACAGCTGCTTGACCCTCCATATCAGTGTGTGCTCAAAAGGCAGCTGGGGGTCCAGGTGAGCCAACGCCACAGAGCAAGGAGCAGAATGCCAGCTGGGAGACGCCAGTTGCGGAGCTAGTAGACACCAGCTCCAGCTGAAATGAGAAAGAGCCAGGTGCCTGCTGGAGGACCCAGATGGGTGAGGGGGCACCCTTGGGGGCTGGCTGGGGCAAGTGAACCCCACTGAGAGGCAGCAGCCGCTGGGAAGAAGAGGGGCTCCGACCAGGAGCTCAGACTCTGGGGCTGGGGACAGCTCCTCAGACCACAAGCATCCCCAGGCAGCCCTACAGCAGGCAGAGCATGGGGAATCACATGCCTCTAAGAGGAGGAAGTAGATGGTGCTGGCTGGAGTGACCAAAGCAACAGGACCACAGGTGATGCCAGAAGAGCCAGCAAAGACTGGACACAGGGTGGTTGCTTGTGCACATGGCTATTAAAATAAAGAAGACAGACAAGTCTTCCCCAAGGATCTGAGAGCCCAGAGAGAGGGAATCTTGGGAGCCTACCAGCAAAAGCTGGTCATTTTCAGTTGAGTTTCTTTGTTTACAGCTTGACCCCGGACAGGGCAGGTTTAGTTTCTCAGGAGAGGGGACCCAGAGATGAGGGACAGACCCTTAAAGATTAACAGCCAAGAAGACATGACCCTATAAAGGCGGGCAGTGTGGGAAGACCTGCAGGGAGCAGCATCCACCCAGACCAAGGACATGGTAAGGGTGGGGTAAAGGGGAAGTTTGGAGCCCTACAAAGACACCCACAGGGTCAATACCCGCCCCCCACCCCCCCGTCCTCAGACAGGGAACAATATTATCCAATATCATCACTGGCCACTTTAAGGTAATTATCTAAAGTATTAGCAATAACATCAGATGCTTTATTAGTTAGTCACATTAAATATCTTACATTCAATGAAAAATTTTATGTCCCAATAAAAAATAGAAAGAAAAAAAAAACAGAAGAAGGCTTAAAAGACTAGTTATAAATAGTTCTCTTTGATTCCTTTGAAGGAACTGATTTATCCTGTTCTGTGTATATTTCATACTGTGTTTTAATACAATAAAGATATATATTTATGAGAGCCTATTTTAAAACAGGGCATTTGAGTACACCCAAACTGTACAGCTCTTCAGAAAATGGAGTTAGTACATTATAGGAATAAATAACCGAGGTTCAGATGAATTATTTACCACTGTTTAATGCATTTTTTTCATGGAAAAAAAGATTATCCTCTCATTCCTAATATTGAAAGGTATTTAGGCATAATCAATATGGTAGCATGAATATACATTATAGAGCTTTATGAATTGCCTTTAGAAATTAGAATAAAAATGAAACATCAGAGATCTTTTTTGATAGATGTATACATACAATTTTAAAGAAATGTACACACTGAAGTCTCTTATTTATCCACAGAACTGGTGTAACATAGGCAACGATAAAGCAAGTTTTACCAGAGTGACTTTGATAACAATTAGACATATAGGATCATAGGAAAGTAAAGTTTGAAGGGACCTCACAAGGTCATGTAGTTCAGCCTCCTTGCTCAAGGCAGGATCATCCATTTTCTAGCCCATCCCAGCCAAGTATCTGTCTAACCTTCTCTTGAAAATTTCAAGTGCTGAAGATTCTACAAATTCTCTAGGTGGCCTGTCCTAAGTTTTGACCACCCTCATAATCAAGAAGTTCCTCCTTATCTACAATCTAAACATCACCTGCTGAAGCTTGAAGCCACTGCTCCTAGTCCTGTGCCCTATGGTCACACAGAAAAGCCCATTTCCATCCTCTGTATTCACACTTCAGGTATTTGAAGACTTCTATCAAATACCCCCTCAGCCTTCCCTTCTCCAAACTAAATAACCCTAGTTCTTTCAGCCTTTCCCCATAAGTCTTGCTTCCCAGGCACCTAATAATTGTTTGTGCTGGACTCTTTCTAAGTTGTCAACATCTTTTTTGAAGTGTGGAGCCCAAAACTGGATGCAGTACTCCAGGTGCTGAGTAGAGCAGGAGAATCACTTCACTTGCTTTGAAAGTGACACTCCTATTGATATAACCCAGAATGCTGTTGTGCTTTTTTGGCAACAGTTAGCTCATATTCAGGTTACAGTTCACTATCAACCCCACTGTTCACCCCATTCATAGAGCCTATCACCTTATCAAAGAAGAAAATCAGGTGGGTCAGATAAGACTTACTTTTGGTGAATCGATACTGGCTGCTCCTAATCAGCCTGTTCTCCTCTAGTTGCTTCACAATAGATTCCTTGAGGAACATTTACACGGTATTTCCAGGTACTGAAGTGAAGCTGACTGGTCTTTATTTATTCTTTCTTCCCTTTCATAAAGATGAGCACTGTATTTGACCTTTTCCAATCATCTGGGACCTGACACAAACTCTGTGGCTATGTCCAGACAAGTGTAGCCGTGAAGTACACAGCACCACAAACCATCTGTGGCACCACATACTGCACATTCAGGTGTTCCCTATGCTGCAATGTAACAGCACAGGGGGAGGTGGGGGGGGTTGCCCCCATCAGATCTTGGGGTCAAATAACCCACACCTAAAAAAGCAGGGTGGCACATGCCACCCATAACCAGTGCCTGGTCAGCCAGAGCCATGATTTGGCTGCTGGCTAGAATCTGAGCAGCAGGATCACCATGGCTGCAGCTTCCCAAAACCCCCAGCATCCTAGGTAAGGCTGCTGGGGCTAGCACAATTGCTGGCACCAGCCTCCCCTACCCAACCCAGGGTAACCTGCCATGCACCAGAGAGTGCATGGCACAGGCATTCCCCGGGGACAAGAAGTGCAACAAAGTATGCCACTGGTTCTTGTCCCCAGAGAAACAAATGTCCACACACATGTGGATACAGCCTATGAGTTCTCAAAAAGGAGAGCCAGCAGATCTGAAATTACCTTTGGCAACTACCCTAGACCCTAAACCAAAGCCTTCAAGAAAAAATATTTACTCGATTTCAAATTATTGCGATATTAAATATTTGACTGCGAACAATTGTAAATAGTTTCTCTATTTTTAATCTAATATTATATGTATTTTAATCTTAAAAGCTAAAGGGACAACCACAAAACAAAGTACATCTACAAAGATTACATTGAATAGATTGTTAGAAAAATTAAAACAAAATATAAAATGACGATAGAAACATCTAGATCAGAGGTTCCCAAACTTTTTCTTATTGTGTACCCACTTCCAGATTTACTAGCTACTCATGTACCTCTACCAGCATATACATTATACTTTAACCCCTTAAATGCCAATTGTAATGACATTAAATCCACCATTACATAATTTCTCCCTTTTATCTCCCAGAGATGCCTTGAATACCCCCAGGGGCGCATGTACCACAGTCTGGGAACCCCTGATCTAGATATACTCAGTTATGCTATAATAAAAAAATCTTCCTCCTGCATAATTTCTGCCTAATTCACTAATACAAGTAACAAATAACATATTCCTGGAATGTGAAAGTTCCAAATTCAATGTATTCACCAGAGTCCAAGTAAATATGAAATGGCTGGCAAATCTGCCTATCAAAATCCCAACAATTCAGTAGATTTGCATCTATGTACTGAAACATATAGATTAAGGAGAGGTGTTTTCTCTCCTTTGCCCATAGGTGTCTTTGCTATTTAGGCAAGGGTTAGGTTTCAACAATTAAGAAATGAGGTTTCATAATCTTTCCTGATTGTAATTTAAGTTCTGGGAGGAACTGAAAGAGACATTCATATTGTAAGATAACCAATTTGGCTTCAACATCATTAAACAAAGGTTTTCACATGCTGAACTTTTTTGTACCAAGGCCATTTTTTACATGCATGCAGAGATAACAGGAGCTGTTAGAGCATGTTTATGCAATACAAATGAAAGTGAACACTGAAAGGAGCATGTAGGTTAACAAGCAAGGAATTGATTGGTGGGCAATTGAGAGAACCAAAAAGCTTAGTACAGTTAGAAAAATCTGTTTATTGATTAAACACAAAACAACATGAGCTCAACCTCTTCCTACAATACTTAAAAAAAATTATTTTTTGTTGCAGTTTATACTGCCAGTCTGTATACATTTGATAAATATGTACATTATTTTTTTCAGCTACACTTTCACTGTTCTAGATAATTAACTAAATGCTTAAATTCTGACACATTTTACAACTTGATTGTTTAAGGGTAAAGTTCCATGCCACATTTAGACCATACTAAATCTGTGGAAAATTAAATGGTATTAAAGTTAAAACTTGTGACTGCTTTAAAACATAAAGCAGTCACAAGTTAAAGGTTAATACCATTTCTTGCCTGTACCGTTCTGACTTGCCAATAGAGGGCTGGTGACCAAGAGCATGACTAGGAGCCAGGACTTCTGGGCTCTATCGCTGCTCTTGGTGTTGGGTGGGGAAGAGAAGGGGCTGGAAGCGTGCATCCAGCATACTGAAATTACCCTAATACGAGCTAGACAGTCAAAGTAATCTCTTGAAGTAGTGTGAGATTCTTAGAGGGCAGTTAGCATAAGTTTAACATCTGGACGCTCATATTTTAAGTGCTTTTAACATGGTCTAAGTATAACATATAACATTACCCTAAATTGCATGGCAAGAGCCACAGCACTGGCCAATTTACTATGAAGATTGAAGTCCTCTATACAAAGCAGATAAGGAAATTAGTCATTTTCATAGAAGCACAGTAGTAAAAAAGGTTAATCCCTTGGGCTGTGATCCATGCAAGGTTAGGTAACAAGGATTGGAGTTATCAACCCCATGATATGTAAAGCCATGTCAAGGAGCATTTAATTTTCTCACTACTTCTCAGACCATTTCCTTATGAGATTACATGTTTGTTTCCCCAGGGACAAGAAGCAGTGGCACCGCTTGTGCCACTGCTGTTTGTCCCTGGGGAATGTCTGTACCACGCACACTCTGGCATGAGACAGGTTACCCCAGGTGGGGTAGGAGAGACTGGGGCCAGCAACTGTGATGGCTCCAGCAGCATTACCTGGGGTCCAGGGGATCCAGGGAAGCTGCAGCCACTTAGCTCCTGCAGCTGGGAACCTAGAGTGTGGCTCCGGCCATCCAGGCTCTAGTTTTTGGGCAGCATGTGCTGTTACCATATGCACCACCTTACTGTTTTATCCACATGGGTCTTTTAACCATAAGATTTCAAGTTGTTAAAAAAAACCCAATACTGCACACTTCAAGGTAACAACATGAGAATGCCTGAATGTGTGGTGTGTGATGCTGCAGATGGGTCTCTGGTGCCACATACTGCATGGCCATACTCATCTGGATGTGGCATCAGAGACTATCTTTCTTGTACAGCTCCTCTTTGTTTGGAAGATTGTTTAAAATATGGGTACAGAGCAGCAGCCTTTCATGCCTAGTCATAATCAGACTTTGGAGACACCATGGAAGCCTTGACTCTGTGAACTTCTTGAAGATCTGTGGAGCCAACCACAGATCGGTCCTGTGAAGGAGGGGATCCAACAGGATAATCAGGAAGAATATCTCCAAAGATGGCTTTTGAAGTTTCTTACTCTTTTTCACCATCTGCCTGTAGGCAAGGTATTATGATCTATATTTAAGGCTGATTCTAAGAGGAGAAGTAAACAGCATTTATTAGTTCTGGTTGCCTGGAACATACTGGAGGAGAGAGGGGGAAAGAAGAGGACTCCGGCTCTCAAGAAAAGTTGCGTGCATTTACAGGTGGTCCGTCATACACTCACACACAACTACAAGTCACAATACTATAAGAAACATTGACATTGTTTTGTATATGATACATTCAAACAAAAGCACTACTCATACATAGGTAAAATGATGGTATAATTATCCTATAGTTCCTTCTATTATGATAGATTTGAAATCCTTTCCGTAAAAGCAAATAAATAAAATTGGGGTTATAATGGCATAATGTCAATGGATAAAACAACCAGCTGATGACGAAGTCTATGAAAAAACAAAAGAGGACTAGGAAGTGGATAATTAGCCAGAATTGTACTCTGTGTTCCCTAGGTAAGTGATATTACATTATAAACTGGACTAAACTATGCTTCTTATGTAGAAGGATGCAAAGGTCCTATTTGATTAGTTAATAAGATCACTGTGGAATGCTAACAATGATAAAGAGATCAAGGGTAAATTTGAACACCAGAAGAAAAGGCAGAGAAAAAGTAAAGGGGATTAATGAATTATGCCTCAAAGATCTGAATACAGTTTAAGAAGTTCCAGGCTGGCTTTGGTGTTTTTTCTTCCATGCTGGTTGATCACATACAGCAAGCTTTAAACTAGGTATGCTGAGGGACAGGGATGCAGAACAACACAAGGACACTTCGCCGTCAAACCGAGTAGCACACACACAGGTAGTACCCAGGTAAGTGGCAGGGGCCAGGCCAGACTTAGGAACAAGAGATGGCATGGGCACTTACAGGAGGCCTCAAATGCCTCTACGCAAATGCTCAAAGCATGGAGAATAAACAGGAGGAACTCACACTCCTGCTAGCTAGCAAAAACCCAGACCTTGTGGGGCTCATGGAAACCTGGTGGGATTCTACACACACCTGGGCAGTGAACATCAAGGGATACCGGCTGTACAGGTGAGACAGAGCAGGGAAAAGAGTGTGTGGGGGGTAGCTCTATATGTCAAAGAGCAATACACATCCTCAATTTTCAGGATGGGGTCAGAGGAGGTTGGGGAACTCCCTTCTTATCAGCACGGAGGCAGAAAGGGATCTGGGGGTCATCATTGACTCCAAGATGAACATGGGCCGGCAGTATGGAGAGGCAGTCAGGAAGGCCACCCGCACCTTGGCATGCATCCACAGATGCATCTTGAGCAGGTCCAAGGAGGTGATCCTCCCCCTCTATGCGGCTCTGGTCAGGCCGCAGCTGGAGTATTGCGTCCAGTTCTGGGTGCCGCACTTCAAGAGGGATGTCGACAGCATGGAGAGGGTCCAGAGGAGGGCCACTCGTATGATCAGGGGACAACAGGGCAGGCCCTATGAGGACAGGCTGTGGGACCTGAACCTGTTCAGCCTCCAAAAGAGAAGGCTGAGGGGGGATCTTGTGGCCTGTTATAAACTAGTCAGGGGGGATCAGCAGGCATTGGGGAAGTCACTGTTTCCCTGAGCACCACCAGGAGTGACCAGGAATAACGGTCACAAGCTGGCAGAGGGTAGGTTTAGGTTAGATATCAGGAGGCGCTACTTCACAGTCAGGGTGGCTAGGGTCTGGAACCAGCTTCCAAGAGAAGTGGTGCAGACTCCTACCCTGGGGGTGTTTAAGAGGCGGTTAGATGAACATCTTGCTGGGGTCATTTGACCCCAGTATTCTTTCCTGCCATGGCAGGGGGTCGGACTAGATGATCTGCTCAGGTCCCTTCCGACCCTACAAACTATGAAACTATGAAAATAGGCACTCTAGGTAAGAATGCAAGGGGGACATAGGGAAAGGGACTTGATAGTTGGCATCTACTACACACTGCCTCACCAGGGGATGAGCTGGACCTGGAATTCTCAGGTCAGCTCACAGAGGCTATAACATCAAGGGATGTGATTGTCATGGGTGACCTAAACTACCCAGACATCTTCTGGGAGGAGCCGTCAGCCAGGTATGACCGCTCATGTAGGTTCCTAGCCAGGAAACAGAACCTCCACCTAACCCAGGAGGTGTGTAGCCCCACCAGGTAAAATGCCTTGTTGGACTTGGTCCTTGCCACAGGCGATGACCTGGTGAGGGGTCTGCGGGTACTTAGCAGGGCAACAATGATCATTGTCTGCTGGATTTTACTATCCAGTGCAGGGTGGTGAAAGCAAGCAGCAAGGCAGAGGTCCTCGACTTCAGGAGTGCTAACTTCTGTAAGCTAAGAAGGTCATTAGGATGGCATTGTGGTCTTGGAGCTTCAATGAGATGGGAGTCCAAGACAGGTGGTTGTTCCTCAAGGAGATGATCCTTCAAGCTCAAAGGAAGTCAGTCCCAATGTGCACCAAGTGTCACAGGCCAGCTGCACATGGTAAGTATATCAAGTTACAAGTTACATTTGTGTGTTACAAAAATACAAGCTTTATATTAGACAAAAGTTCCAAATGCCTCTAAGAAGCACATATTCTTTGCTTATTAATTTCTTTGGTTCTGGCCATCACAAACAAAGGGGGCAGGAGTGGTAGGAAGCCCCCATGGCTCAGCAAAAGCATCTAGGGATTCCTGAGGGCAAAAATGGAGGCTTACAAACATTGGAAGCAAGGGGCTATCACTAAGGAGGATTACACCTCTGTTGCTTAGGACTGCAGGGAGGCTGTTAGAAAAGTCAAAGCAGAGATGGAGCTAGGGCTAGTGACAAGAAATAAGGATAATAAAAAGTCCTTTTTCAAATACATAGGAAGTAAGAAGAAGGTATCGGATAATGTGGGGCTCCTACAGGATAGGCTTGGCAATCTGGTGATTGTGGCAAATGAAAACAGCTGACCTCTTTAATGAATTCTTTGCCTCCATATTCCTGAACAGGGACCGGGACATCTCCCCCACTAGAATTGCAGACGGACCCATGAGAGGCAATTCCATGCCTAGGGTCAGGGACAACCTAGTTAGGTAACTTTTGGAGGGGCTAGATGTTTTTAAATCAGTAGGTCCAGATGCTCTTCACCCAAGGGTGCTGAGAGATTGGTGGGGGTCATAGCAGGGCCCCTGGCATGGCTCTATGAGCACTTGTGGGACACTGTCCAAGTACTAGAGGATTGGAAAAGGGCCAATGTGGTCTCCATTAACAAAAAGGGGAGAAAGGAGGACCCTAGTAATTATAGGTCAGTCTGTGATATTGGTTGACCATTACCTTGGTCCTTAGGAAGATCTTTGAGAAAATTATCAAGGAGCACATCTGCAAGGGCCCAGCAGGGGAGGTAATGCTCATGGGCAACCAACATGGGTTCATTGAGGGCAGGTCCTGCCTGACTAACCTGGTTTCTTTCTATGATCAGGTTACAAAGTTCCTGGATGAGGGGGTCGGGGTGGATGTAGTTTTCCAGGCCTTTGGCATGGTTTCCCACCACATTCTCTTAAAAAATCTTGGTGAATCTTGGCACTGACGCCTACACAGGTACCTATGATACCATGATAGGATAAATCAAGTCCCTAGTCATATAAGGCATTTACGCTATTATAAAATAAGGTAGTTTCATAACTGCATATTTGTAGTACCTGTTGCTTCTTTTGAAAACTGCAAATATTCATCTGTATAACAGTGATAGTTATTGTATACTACTGAGATTTCAACTTCCCACATGGTAAGTTTGAATTACTAATTGCTAATTGCAAATTCCCTCACTGTTCTTTAGTGACATATTTGTACCAGACACTGAAAGATTACATCTCGAACATCAATCGGTGCATAAATATTTATGAATACTTAAGTGGAATAATCAAGTGTAATACACTCTCTAGAGATACCGCTGGTGTCTGAAGAGAATTTTAAGATTCATATAATGTGTACATATGTGTTATGAAAAGTGTTAACATTTACTGTGATAGTCCTTGCATTACTAGTTTAGTTGATTTGTGTGTGATATTTGAATAAGAAATATCAGGTCTAACAAGATTTATTTGTGTTATAGTTTATTACTCAAGAAAGTGAGACTGATAGTGGTGGACTTTGTTAAGTGAAGATTTATGTTTAAGCTTCTTTCCGAGCTTCCTTCATCAACAGTACCGAACTTCATTGCTAAGAAATTAGGAAAGATAGGTCTATAATGAAATATTGACTATCACTAACAAATTAGGAGAGTTTATACTTCTTTACACCTTGAATAAAGAAAAATGATCTTGCACCTTTAAAGTAAACTTTATGGTGGAAAGAAGGAACAAGATATTAGACATCTCTGCTTGAGTTGTCTTTGTATTTTTGGTATATCTTACATTTGTGACACTGCATGCAGGAACTCCCAGTCTTCCTTTTGGTGGTCCAAGGTTCACTTATAAAATAGTTTACTACTCCAGCCAAATAAATCTCCTACCAAACAATTGCTATTATGAATTTGCTTCTGCAAAATGAAACCACATATTTTTTTACAGTCCTTCTGAAGCTAGCTTTCTGGTCTTTTGTAAGGCTTGTTTCCATAGCTCCTTGTCAGACTCCTGCACAGATTGCAATTCTGCAGCCATGATCTTTGCATGCTCCTGGAGGGGCCCAAAGCATCCCATGTTCCCTTCAATTCTCTCAGTCTTTGTTCAAATGAAATGCCATCCCTTCTCTTCATATTTTTCTCCAGATTTTTACTTTCTTCTAGGCTCCTACCTAGGTGTATGATATACAGGACAAAAAGCATCCTATATTAGTTCAGGCAAAGTATCACTCTATTAGAGTGTCATTTTACTTGAGGTACATTGTTTCCAACACTGACTTTCTCACTGGGCCTGTCTGCCTCAATTTGCTCCCAACGCAGGCATACATGTAGACACATGCTCAAGAGCAGTTTAATGCACCTGAATTTAGTGTGCAGTAAATTCAGGTACATTCATTGCATGTGTAGATGTGCTACTGGGTGCATCTACAGATGCATTTACTCAAGCCTACATTTGTAACATAAGCACCAGTTTTTCTTTTTAGATAGATAGATAGATATGCATTCTCTTCCCTTCCCCAACTATTTATGTCTTTTTCTCTCCCCCTCCATTCCCTATAGATAAGTATGAGTGAGCGAGGACATAGAGTAAGCTAAGACATAGGATAAGCTTTAGCATTTTATTTTGGTAGCAAGTTTTATTTTTTCTCTCCTTCTTTGCAAATAAGTGTCCTGTTATGGATATCCAGTTTTATATTGTATAATTATTATGTTTATATTGATTTCTACTGTTTATAGTACTGTTTTACTGATACGATATAGTTTAGGCCTACATATGTAGTCATATCAAGTTTCCATTTTGTCTGTTAAGCCTCCATCTTTTGTCCTCTGCCTAGGGGTAACCTAGGACTCATGTTTAACTAGTCTCATGTAAATTGGTTCCTGAATGAATGGGGATGAATGAGGGTGCTTGAGATACAGTGATAGCAGGCCTCTACTGAATAATGAACTCAAGGACCGGACTATTGCCTTCCATTGACTCACCCAGGAGCAGAACAGAAAAAGACAAAGACCCTACAGAAATCAGCCAACCCACTATTGCAATACAGACACCTGGAACTGCACATCCATGCCTGAAGTGCACATGCCCAGCACACCAGCGCTAACACTTGCCTGGGCATGTACCTGCCAGTAGGGTCATAGAAGGTCTGCCCCTATAAAAAGGCATAATGAAGACAGACCCAGTGGGATGCCCTCACCATCTGGACCAGCACTATGCCACACCACCTATCCACCCAGAGGCCCTGCCGGTGATCCCCTCTGGACAACATCTCACTGGAGAAGACCACGACTGGCCATCGAGGATCAACTCACAGCCCATGATAGGTAGCTATCACCCAAATACAGGATCTGGACTCTGTCCCTGTACATTTTAATTTCAATCTCTACACCAAGCCTTACTCCTCTCCTGCTACCATTGTGAAGGAGTGAGTGTGTAAGAATGCTTGTGTGTGTATATAGGAAACAGTAGCCTCATGAGCTGTACAGTGTACTGTTTGTTTAATAAAGCTGTTAATTTGAACCTGAGTTGGGTTTTGCCTCTGACCTCTCAGCCCTACTCCAATCTCTACTTTCTGCCCCTCTGATCTTCTCTTTGATTTCTCTCTCTTCTCTCAATCTTCCCAGCCTCTGGTTCCATCCTGGCTTCCCTTTCCCTGCTTGCCGCTTTCCAACTTTCTCTAACTTCCAGCTGTCTCCCTCTGTTCCTGGCTTTAGTTCCAGTCTTCCCCATCTCAGTTCTACCACCTCTCCATTCCCTGCAATCTCTACCTCTTTTTGCCTTCTGTCCCCAATCCTTCCTCTCCCCTTCTCTCTGTGTTCTCCAGCTCCCCCATTGTGTGTCACTGCCTCTGCTTCCTCTCCCCAATCTCTCTTTGTTTCCATTTGTATTCTTCAGTAGCCTCCCAGCCCCGGCTTGCTGCCACCACTTTCTAACTTTGTTGCCCATCCCCTCTGCTCCCTGGTCTGGCCATAGTACCCAGAGCCTTCTCCAGTGCTTCCTGATCTGGCCCCAGCACCCAGAGCCTTCCCTGTTGCTCCCCAATCTGGTCCTGGCACTCAGAACCTTCCCCTCTGCTCCCTGGTCTGGCACCAGCACCCAGAGCCTTCCCTGATGCTCCCCAATCGAGCCCCAGCACCTTGCCAACTACTCCCTGAGTTGGCTCTAGCACTTGGAGCCTTCCCTGTTGCTCCCTGATCCAGCCCCAACACTCAGAGACTTCCCCATTGCTCCCCAGTCTGTCTCCGGCACCCAGAGCCTTCCCTGCTGCTGCCTGGTCTGGCTCCTGGCTTCCTGGGCAGCCCTGCAGTTTCCTCACTCCCCTGCAGCCCCTCTCCAGCACCTGCAGCTTCCCATCCCAGCTCCCAGTTCCCCCAGCCCCTCTGGCTCCCCCCAATCCCAGTTTCCCTCTCCTGGTAACTTTTGGTTCCCCTGCAGCTCTGGCTCTGGCCTCAGCCTCTGTGCCAGCTTCTCCCTAGCATCCCTCCTCTGTTCTGCAGGCTTTGGGCATTGTCCTTTAATCAATTGACATTAGTTTACCTCAAATAACCCCAGCTCCCCTCCAGTCTGCCAGTTCTAATCCCAGTCCTCGTGACTTTAACTCCTAGCACTTTCACTCTTATTTTTCCCTCTCTCATCTTAATCCACATCCATCTCCCTCCTTATGGAAATCTTTGACCCTTAACTCCCCCTGCCATAGTCACCAAGTATCCTAGGTATCCCAAGTACCCTAAGCAGATGCATACAGATCACACCACCCAGGTTAGGAATTTACCTGTGTATATGTTTAGGTGTGTGATGTGTGTGTGAAATGGAAAATATATATATTTTCCTCTCCTTCCACATGCAGGGGCTTATTGACAGCAAGTAAAAGGGGCATGGGGGGGGGTCTCAAGCCCTTACCATTGAAGGGGACTCCACAGTGTATGCTGTATTGCGGTATGATGTTGTTCTGTTTCTTCCCTGTTGTCCCTTTGTTCCTTGTCTTCTTTTCCAGCAAAGGCAGGGCAAACTAGCTTGTATGTTATGAAAGGGGCAGGTGAGGCAGAGTTTTGCCAGGAGAAAAGAGAGCAGAGGCAGATTTGGGTGTGACAAAGGATTTTTTTTTTTGGCGAAAGGCAGGGTGTTTTCATGACCTGGCAGCCTGCAAACAAAGTGGTTAGCAAAAGGGATTACTACATGTCCTGCAAAAGCAGAGTGGAGGATGATTATGTATTAGTTACCATGGATACCTGAAGTGGATATAAATGAGGTGTGAATGAATGCTGAACTTTCAGATGCATCCACCCAAAGTGGCCAAACAGGTCCAGGCCTGTCATTTACACAGAAATTGTGTTGGGGTAACACTTTCTCTCTGGGCTTCACCTAGACCCTACAATATGTCTGTGCTGAGCCCTTCAATCTGAGCTTCCCCAGGCTTCACAATAGGTCTTATGCTCTGAGCCCCTCATCCTGGACACATCCACAACTCACAGTAGGTCTTCTGCACTGAGCAACTCATTCTGAACTCACTCAGATCCCAGCCTGCATCCCTAGGAACCTCCTCCAGCCCCTTACTTCCTACCCAAACCTCCCTGTCCAGGTGCTCCAGGGTTGCAATCCTCCTTCTGAGTGATGTTCTCTTAGCAGGATCCAATTCTTACTGCCAGATTCTGTCAGGACCTAAGACTCTACCTGCTTTAAGCCCATCCCTACTCCTAAGTCAGATGACTTCTTTTATCAGGTTTTGCCTCTGACTCAACTGACTCCCAACCAGCTCTGGCCCATGCATGCTAGTGGCTTTGCAGGCTGCCTAACCTCTTCATGTAGCAGGCACCCCAGGTGCCCTGCCACACCACAGCAAGGAGTTGTTTGAATCAACTCAAATTTCACAAACATGATAAAGAAGCTTATGATATTTTTTCTTGTGTTTGCAAAAAGATATTTTTCCCTAACACCCCAACAAGCTTTGTTATGGATAATCCAAAATGACATTATAGAGAAAGTTCTGAAGAAATGGAACTGAAATTTAAAAGAGGAAAATAATCTGAAATTGAGTAATAGTGACACCACTAAAAGAGGTGGGATGGTAGCAGTATTCTTTGGCCATGTCAACATGTAATGCTTACTGTGCAATAGCTCATTTCTGCTTCACAGTTGTTCATTACTACTGAGCATCACCAGACCTGAACCATGACACAAAGCTACTGCATAGTAGTAATGAGCTACTGTGCAGTAAGCATCACTAGACAACTGTACCAGGATGCTACTATGCAATAACACTAGGTACTGTCCAGTCATTTAGTAGTTAGTTATTCAAGTACTAAATGACTGCGGAGTAACCACTTTACAGTGAGCAGCTCATGTACCCAATATGTCACAATTGCAATATCATTTAATTCATAAGTTTTGGGTGGTTTGGGGTATGTTCTTAGGATCCCAGAACACCCAAAATGAAATCACTCACACATACACACACACACACACACACACACACACACATATATATACAGTATTTTTGGAGGGTGGAGATTAAGGATTTCATTATATATATCTGAATATATATTTCAGTATATATATACTGAAATCCTTAATCTCCACCCTCCAAAAATGTTAGCAAAGTTTGGAGATTCTGACTTTAAATAACTAGCCAACAACCATATTTGTACCTTCAGTTTTGATTTTAATAGGACTTGTGATGAACCCAGAGCTAACTGCATCATTTTTATAACTCATTGGTTGCAATGACGTTGCCCCAGAAATTCAATTTTCAACATTTTACTGAAACAGCAATGATGCTCATCTACATATTTTAAGCAAATAGGCCATCGCTTTCTAAACTAAAATAAAGAAAATTTATGCTAGAATACTGATGAACTATGTGAGCTGTGTAGAACTGTAAGTGCTTAGCATGCAGGAAAACAAAGTGGGTTGTCCAGCATTAGCCCTTTTAAATTCAATGTTCATATTAATATGAATCAGCCCTACAAAGATATATAATTAAGATGTTTCTTAGCATCTCACTCCAAGTGCTCTTTGTTCTCTTGAGAGCAATAATTATTTGCCAATCTTTTGGTGATTATGACAAATGATGCTTACAAAGAATGGTGTTTGAACATTTATAGATGGATGAGATAAAGTGGCTATATGCTTTTGTCATATTGGTTAGTAAAGTTTATTAAATGTATAGCCATGGTCGTTTTATCTTCTGAGATGTTTTTTGCAGGGAAGTTCATATTTTACAATCAAAAGTTTGCATTGTATTCTTTACAGTTATATTATTATTGTCAAGAAAATGTTTTCAGAGAAATGGGAAAAGAGGATGTTTTCAATCGTGTAGACTCAATTCTTTTGTGTACTGCATATTAAATTCATTCATGTGCAGAAGGTCTGCTTAAGACCTTATGCATCACTTTAAAGCTGTATCTAAGACCATCTACATTTTTGGATAAATTCACTGCTGCATAAAATACAAGTATTCTAACATTATGACTGTGGAATAGAAAAAGAGCTTGAGAAGATCAATACGACTCCTCCCAAAGTCAATGGGAGAAAGCAGAAATACATTAGGGTATTCTGCACCCAAAACCAGAGATGTACAAGCCTAATCTAAGTCACTTGGAGTAATTAGAAAGGATCCCACTAATTTAAATGAGATCCCCTTGCACCTTAATAATGGAGGATTCTGGGATGCTGGACAACATCTAGGATATCATATGCTTAAGTGCTTTGTTGGCGAGGTATCAGATTGCTCAGCACCTTGAAGGACTGATATGCTAGTTTCCATAGGAGTAAGAGTCCTCAGTATGCCATGCCCCTGACAGCATAACACCAAGTCAATCATACAGCTAGATATCACATAGCAAACACGACAGAAAAAAACAAATAAAAAATAAATATCTTGAACAATCTGAAAATAAAGTTCCTCTCTTAAAATAATGTGAGTAAAAGACATCATAACTGATTAGAGCCAAAAAACCTCGCTTTTGTTTTGCCTCCAAGTCTTATGTGAAGTGTGTATAGGGGAGATAGGGAGGGGCAGAGAGAAAAAAAAGAAAGCGGGGGCGGTGGGGGACATTGTATATGACTTCTAAAGTAACATTAAAGTAGGATTGTAGAGCCTTTCTCACAAACAATTTAAGAGAGTCATTTGAGGAATATGGAAAGCTTTAACAGCCATCTGGATAAAGCTGTCAAAGATAATAACTGTGCCACAGAATTAGAGGGACATCCACCTTCACAGTAAACTCTAGCTTCACTAAATTTTCAATTAATTTTGCTCTTTACCTATACGTCACTCTTATACTTACTGTATCATAAGACATATTACTAAGAGTGAAACTGGAAATTTGCATTGAAATTATTTTGACAAATAGTATAGATTTAAAAAAAAATTCAGAGTGGAAATGTTTGTTTTGCTGTTTTGCAGCATCTTGTGTATTCAGCATCTGACACTTCAGAAGTGTGGTGGGGGCACTTTAACTGAAGCTTATTTGACAAGTTTTAGTTAAAGCACCTTTGCTGACATTTTGAAATGCGAGGACACTGAATACATGTGATGGTGAGGCTGCTGGAGCGTTCTAATTAGAACACTCCGGCTGACTGAGTTAATCAAGTTTGCTCTGATGCATTCTAATTAGAATGCATTGGAGCAGGCATCCTGCATGTGTACAGATTCCATTTAGCTCTAGATTAGTTTGATCCTAATCAAAATCAAACTGTTCCAGTGTGTTTACCTGACATTAAATGTTTTGATATAAATCATTCAGTATTCAATTGCTTGCCACAGCACATGACAGAATTTATAGATTGGCTTTTATCACCAGAATACTTCTCCCAAAAGGTTTTGCCCTCCAGTACATTGTTTCATGATGCAGTTAAGCTGGAGAACAGACCTGTAAGAAAGAATAAGTTTGTGAGGCATCTGAACTACATCTTTCATGGTACACTAAGGCATAACTGGCAGTTTTGGTTTTACATCTTTCCTCATGGAAATATTTTGGAATTGTGGCCTAGATATGGTCCAATGGCTAGGGAACTGGCTCTGTGGATGGACCCTGAGAGTGATAGTTGATGGAACCAAATCAACTTGCCACAGTGGCATCCCCCAGGGTTCTTGGACCTGTACTCTTCAAGGTGGCTAAGTTTGCTGATGACGCCAAACTATGGGGAAGTGTGGTCACCCTAGAGGATAGGCTGGCAATCCAGGCTGACCTCACCAGGCTTACAAGATGGGCTGATGAAAACCTGATGGCATTCAATGCCAAAAAAATGCAAGATGCTCCACCTTGGGAGAAAGAACCCACATGACGGTTACAGGCCCGGCCATGCTATGCTATGTCTGAAAGAGATTTGGGGGTCATGACTGACCACAAAATGAACAAGAGCCACTAATGTGATGCTACAGCTGGCAAAGCAAACAAAACTCTGGCCTGCATCTTCTGATGCATCTCAAACAAGACTCGGGAAGTCATCCTCCCAATTTACTAAGTCCTAGGTTCCACAATTCAGAAAGGATGTGGAGAAGGTGAAGAGAGTCCAGAGGAGAGCCACATGAATAATTGGAGGACAACAGAGCAGGCTTTATGAGGTTATGCTGAGAGACATGAGACTCTTCAGCCTGGAAAAACATATTCTCAAGGGGTGACTTGGTGGCAGTCTATAAGTTTATAAAAGGTGTGCACAAGAAACTGGAACAACATCTTTCACCAGGGCACCCCATGGGAAGACTAGGTCCAATGGTCACAAACTCTTGGAAGACCATTTTAGGCTGGACATAAGGAAAAAAATCTTTAGTATCTGAGTCCCCAAACCCTGGAATATATTCCCCACAGTGGTCATGTAGGCACCTACATTATATTGCTTTAAGAAACACTTGGATACCTATCTTGCTGGGATCATTTGACCCCTGCTGACTGCCTGCCCTTTGGGCAGGGGACTGGACCTGATGATCTTGAGCCCTAATGTCTATGAAATCTATATCAATCTGAACTGACATTAATCCATTTTTTTCAGATCTTTTTACTTCTATGGACATATATAGCACTATTTTGCCAAAATGACGGAATAGTGGAGTTTCTTGTTGGACCTAAAGTCTGATTGTCTCTCACAACTATCACAAAAAGAACAGGATGAAGATGACTTCTGTCATTTAAACTGTGGAAAATGCAAGAAATAACTCATTTTTACTAGTGCCTTAAGACAGAGAGATGTCACTGGACAATGCACTATGAACTATGGACACTACTTCTAGCTTCAGGGACATATTAAAACAGTCCATAATGTAAAACACTGTTAAGAATTCACAAAAACGAGCTCCTATTGAAGCAAGAATATTCTTCCTTTGTTTTCTAACAGCATTTACTTGCCTCAATTATTGTGACAGGCTATTTTGATCATGTAGAAACTCAAATACTTAGCTTCAAAAGAAATCAGTTCTTTTGGGACCATTTCATCCATATAGAGGAGCTAAGGGTTCTTTCTTTGTGGCAAGTCAAATGATATTTACATTTACTTTGAAGCTTTTGATGTCATGAACTTGAGTATTTCAATGGTCATATTATAAGTTTCTGGACCTCATTACTGCAGCAAAAAGCTGAAGACAAAGGGGACCCCCCTCACCCTTTTATATTTTGCTTAAATATCATGAATCTTAACCCACCCTTACTATTTCAGGAACTACATTCAAAATTTGTAATGCTTGGAGGATGGCAATACTCCCATTTATAAACTCTGCTTCCACTTGCAACTTGCATCAGAAGCAGATGGGCCTATGCTTCAGTGGACAGTAATTATGTTCCTTTGAATGCTATACTATCTTTATATGCTCCTAGAGAGCAGTGCTTTCACCTACATATGCTGCCACTCAGTGTCTCCTCCATATAAATACATCCTTGTTATAAAATAGGTTCAATATTAATAGACAGTGTTGCTTATAGCCTCCTAAACCAGTAGCTGCATTGATAGCTCTTTTTGATCAGTCACCTAATTTAAAACAAATAGAACAACTAGAAACAGCAGAGAGACCATACAACAGAATTATAACATTTGACCAATGCTCATGACATTCTTATAAAGCTGTCCATCAAAGTTAATTGCATTTTAAATCTGAATTTTAAAATCTGCTTGAATTTGTGTACCTCTGCAAAAATTATACACCATTTCAGAAGAGTAAATAAAGCTATCACAAACAGTACAACATTCAAGCATATTTTTCTAGTTCTGGCACCAATGAATCAGCAGCAGCTTTGTTTCAAAGGTTATGGGTAAAAACAATTAAAAGTGATTTCAGAGTTTCTTCCTTGCTTTAGATTTTTAGAATATGAAAAATCCTGAGTAACAATTTACTGTTGTATTGAGGAAGTATTTGCAATGTTGAGATCCTACCAAATGCAGGAGAAACTGAAAGAACATATGAAACCTGTACTCAATATATTTGGGATCAAAAGAAATCAGAGAGAAAAGAGTTAGAGGCTTACTGCCACATACAAGTTTTAGGCTGTGTAATGTCACAAAGAAGACTAAAATTTATTTATTTTTTTATTATCAGTCCAAAGATGTTTCAGCAGAGAAAAAAATAATTGTCAATGTGCCAGGTGGGATACACAGAGCACTGTGGTATTGTGAGTTCACTACCATGGATTCAAAAATGATATAACTAGTAGTCACAAAAAAGCATGGTCTTATTTACTTCTCTGAGACCCAAGCACAGGTGAACCCCAGCTATGTTTCTTCAGTCTTTTTCAGCTGTCAGTAAACTACAAAACTTTGTTTCTAGTCTCTAGCAAAAAAAGAAGAAGAAGAAAAAGAAAAAGAAATGAAAGCTCGAACAGTTGTATAATACAACAATGAGATGATTAATAGATGATCACAGATGGTGAGCAGTAGATGAATCTACTATGCATAGTCCGTGCATACTGGAGGCAATTTCACAGAATCAGCTGACATGTTCCTGGAGGACACTGATAGAGTCCTACAGTCCTAGATAACAGAGATGTAATTTGATTAAGTTAGCTCATCTTCTAATGTCAAGAACAAATCAGATTTGAACAACCTAGAGAGAGCCTTAGGAGACCAGAGCACTGACAATACCCAAGACTAAAAGTGAACTCCTACCACAACCAGTCAGAATTCTCAATGGACACAGTTCTCAGGAATCAAAGATGGTTAGCAATGGTAGCCTGCTGATTAGTCAAGCAGAAGGGAAGGCAAGGTGCCTTAGAGTCTTTCTGGTTCAGAGGCATGAGGTTTCTTAAGAAACAACCTCCCTAATCAAATGCTAGAAACAGACTGGCAGAAATATCTTCTCAGAAATAAAATTTACCCTGTGTGAAGTTTGATTCAGTATGAGAATCCTCATTTGAAACTTACAATATGTGAGGTGGAATGCTTAGACATCACCACATGTATTTCAAGAGTCTTAATAATAGGTCTATTAATAGATGAAGCATACTGCATGCATCATTCCTGAGTACTTCTGTTTCTTTACCACAACCCATACTATTATATATGTCCCCAGATTTAAATTCAGAACACATTCCCTCTACAGTAACTTAGTGTTTCTATGAGATGATGAATGGATTGAAGTAACCCATCTTGACAGAGAAAGATATCATCTTAATAATCTGATATTTTATGTTCTTTGTTATAATTACTTTTGCCTCAGATTAATGAATTCCATTTACAGTAGCAAGACCAGCAAATGAAAACCATTCAGCACTAGTATGAAATATAATGGAAAGATGAGACTATCTAGTATGTGAGGCATAAATTGGAGTATTGAAAAGTCATTATTTACAAAAAAAAGAAATGATTTTTCCATGATGTAAATTTTATTAAAAATAAATCTCTCTGTCAAAAAAAGGTTGAATGAATTTACATTTTTTAATACAATTACAAGGGCCACAGACCTCAAAAAGCAAGCTTTCAATTTTCCTCTTGAATTATTTCCTTTGTTCCCACTTATTTTTCTGCATTGCACATTATGTCCTTCGTATCCTTGTGGTTACTCTTGCTAAAGTCATATCATAAAATTAAATACATTACCCTTAAACAAGTGCATAACTTGCTACTATGGCTTTTATGGTTGAAATCTAGGTAAAGACATAAGCCTCTCCATTCACATTATCAAAGATATATTTTTCTATGTTTTATACACCTTTGTATATTTACTGTAGATGTATTTGTTTAAAATGTATTCATTTCAGGTGATGGAAAACATGTATCTCTTTTGAATGAGCATCCCAAGGGAAACTACAGTCTTATTAAAAACTTCAGTTACCCAGACATCATGTGGGAAGATCACTCAGCAAAATCCGAGTGGTCGCAAATCATCCTATCATGTGTGGATGACCTCTACCTTACTCAAGAAGTCTACGAGAAGTAAAGTGCTGCTTGACCTGGTACTGGCTACTGGAGATGACTTAATTTGCAACCTTGTCATCGATGGGAAGCTGGGTGACAGTGACTATGAGTGACCATGAGCTGATCACCTTCATCACCTTCCATAAATCTGGCATTTCAGTCAGCAACACTGAAGTCGTTGACATCAGGAAAGCCAACTTTGACAAGCTCAGGAGGCTTGTCAGTCAGGCCTTAAGGGGCCACAACCCTAAGGGAATGGGAGTTCAGGAAAAGTGGTTGCTGCTTAAGGGAGCAATCCTCAATGCACAAGCTAATTCCATTCCATCTCAGAGGAAAGGCAGCCAGAGGGCACAGCAGGCCCCCTGGCTCTCCAGGGGTCTAGCAGACCTTCTGAGGCTAAAAAGAAAGGCCTACAAAGGATGGAGGATGGGATTCACCTCCAAGGAGGAATATTCTGCACTGGTCTGGTCCTGCAGGGAGCAAACCAGGAAAGCCAAGGCTGCAACTGAACTCCAACTAGCTTTGAGCATCAAGGACAATAAAAAGTCCCTTTTCAGATATGTGGGGAGCTGGAGGAAAAGCAAAGGCAACATTGGACCCCTGCTGAACCAGATGGGGCAACTGATGCCCAGGAAAAAGCCAACCTATTCAATGGGTACTTTGCTTTGGTCTTTCATCAGTCCCATGGAATGCCCATGCCCACTACAAGACAGGGAGGTCCAGGTAAGGGAGATCCCCTACCCTTCATCAATGCTAACCTCATGAAGGCTGGATACCTTCAAATCAGGCTGCCCTGACAATCTGCTCCCCAGGGTACTCAAGGAGCTGGCAACCATCATAGCCCAGCATCTGGCATGAATCTTTGAGAATTCCTGGTGCTCTGGTGTAGTGCCCGAAGACTGGAAGAAGGCTAGTGTGGTGCCTATTTTCAGGAAAGGGAGGAAAGTGGGTCCAGAAAACTATAGGCCCCTCAACCTGACTTCTATCTTGGGGAAGGTCTTAGAAAAGTTTATTAAAGAGGCCATCCTTAATGGACTGACTGATGCCAAAATCATGGGTTTGTTGCATGTAGCTGTTGCTTGACCAATCTCATTTCCTTCTACAACCAGGTGACCTATCACCTGCACAAGGGAGAAGACATTGCTTTCATATATGTTGACTTCAAAAAAGCCTTCGATCTGGTATCCCATGATCACCTCTTGGTGAAACGGGCCAATTGTGGCCTTGGGTCCACCACAATCCACTGGCTGGGAAATTGGCTCTGTGGTCTTGCCCAGAGGGTAGTAATTGACAGAAGTCAATCATCATGGTGCCCTGTGACCAGTGGGGACCCCCAAGGCTCTGTCCTTGGACCCATATTCGTCAACATCTTCATTAATGATGTGGACATTAGAGTCAGAAGTGGACTGGCCAAGTTCACTGATGACATCAAATTTTGGGGCAAAGCATCCACACCAGAAGACAGGAGGGTGATCCAGGCTGACCTGGACAGGCTCAGCAAATAGGTGGATCAGAACCTGATGGTCTTTAACACTGAAAAATGTAAGGTTCTCCACCTTGGAAGGAAAAACCTGCAGCATCCTTATAGGCTTTGCAGTGCTACACTGGCTAGCACTACACTAGAAAGAGACTTGGGAGTCATGACTGACAACAAGATGAACATAAGCCTGCAATGCGATGCTGCAGATAGTAAAACAACCAAAATGCTTGCTTGCATCCTGGGATGTGATTCTCCCATTGTACCCGGCCTTGATGAAGCCACAGTTGGAGTACTGCGTCCAATTTTGGGCTCCACAATTCAAAAAGGATGTGGAAAAGTTTGAAAGAGTCCATAGAAGAGCCACGCACATGATCAGAAGTCAGGAAAACAGACCTTATGATGACAGGCTGAGAGGCATGGGGCTCTTTAGCCTGGAAATGTGCAGGCTCAGGGATGATTTGAAGTTTATCAGGGCTGACCACCAATATCTGGGGGAAAGTTTGTTCACCAGAGTGCCCCAAGGGATGATGAGGTTGAGCAGTTATAAACTACTGCAAGACCATTTTAGGCTGGACATAAGGAAAAATTTCTTTACTGTCCAAGCCCCCAAGGTCTGGAACAGCCTGCTGTTGGAGGTGGTTCAAGCACCTACACTGAACACCTTCAAGAGTAAATTGGATGCTTATCTTGCTGGGATCCTATTACCTCAGCTGACTTCCTGCCCTTTGGGCAGGGAGCTGGACTCCATGATCTTCCAAGGTCCCTTCCAGCCCTAATGTCTATGAAATCTTTAAACTGCATTTCAATGAAATAGTAAGAGTATAAGGCAGGCTGCTCCATCCACAATGGCCAAAGAAAATGTCAAGTTGGTTAAAAGGTCATTGGTTAATTGGTCCTGGTCAGGTACATGTTTTGGACCATTGTTTGGGAAACTATTTTTACAGGGAACTATGGGAACAAAAGAAAAAAGAGGGTAAGCTTATTTCCTTTTCCTGTTCCTTATTTTTATTAGCCTGAATAATGTCAAGTATTTTAAAGGTAATATCTATGCATTTTTCACTGAGAATATGCAATAGTTTTCTGGCAGCAGATCAGGACCCAACAGAAGATAATAATCCTTGAACCTTCTTCATTTATTTTATATTAAACAACAAGAAGTTCCTCTTTGAAAAAAGGGGAAACATTAAGGGAAATAAATCAAGCATGCAATTTACTTTTCCACATGTCATACTTCTGTTACACAGGCCCCAATACGAATGAGACCTCCGGGCAGTCCTGAGCACTGCACTTTTAGTTTAATTAATTAAGTCAAAGGGATATGACTCAGACCTCTGTCTATAGTCATAAGAGAGAGAAGTGTTCAAGGAGCTAAACAGAGTATGCAAGTGAGCTGCACACTTTTTTTCGCACTCTGTGCCAATTTATAACTACAAAGAAACAACAACCATTTACAGCTGCCTACATGGTAAAGAATAAGGGGAAACCTATAGTTTGGGGGCAGCAGGAGGCCAATTAAATTCTCAGCCAAGGTTAACACTTGCAGAAAGATGGATTTCAAGGAATCCTGTATTATATCCTTTCCTCTTGTTGCTGTTCCTTGTGTTAGGCAATGGGGACATGGCAGACCCACTTCTAATTGCAATTTTGGGATCTGATATCTACAGGGAACAGGAACAGTATATGAAACTTAGATTTTAAAAGCCCTGCACAACCTAAGACCCCTGGGCAATAACCTTATTTTCCTGGATGTCTCTCAATATCTCACAAAATGTTGTTTTACCTCTCCATAAAATCAGCATCCCAGTCCTAAAATGACAGCAGCAAGTTATAAGCAGTTTCAGGACCATCTTGGTCCCTTTTTGGTCATAAAGGTGCTCTTCTTTCTGATTAGCTGAGCTTTAGAGTAGGAAGGAACTTGGCATTTCTTGTATGGGTAATTCCTATGACATATTTTTGGTATAAATAACAAACAAGAAATTTAAAACAGCTCCAAAAAACTGAATCCGAAATATACATAAACACTTGAAATTTGATATGAATTCAAACATTTCCTTACAAATCTTTTAAAAAGATCAACTGTGAATGACTGAGCATAGCACCTTAATTCTTTTCTATGGCCTTGGGCCCCAGTCAAACTATAATTCCATTTAAAGAGAGCCTGCAATCCAGCTATACAGTCCAGTCCATAAGGTAGAATGGAGTTATGAAGGAACCAAACTATGAATCCCTTGAGATTCTCAACAGAAAGTCAAAATATTTCAGCAAAAAACATTTTGATGGAATAATCATTTTAATTGGAAAAGCATTTTTGAAGGAAAAAGTCTCCGCTGGCTCTACCGTCCTGCATTTCATGCCTGTATTTGCCCTTCTGTCTCTGAGAGAAATTACTTTGGGACAGAACACTCTTTTCCAGTTCTTTTCTGAACTAGAAAGCATTTTTTTGGTTATCTATTTTCTAGTCAAAGCAGCACTGCAGCAAGTAGATTCTGTACTGAGCAGAATCTTTTGGAGACAAAGGCATAGATATACCCAGGCTAAGTACAAACATTCAAAAAGCCCAAGGAGGAATATATCAAAATCATTCAGGTTTCTGTAAGCGGTATAGGTTAGTCTGAGAGTGAACAGAACACATATTCACCATTTGGGTGGCAGGAGGAGACATGTAGGCTGCCTGCACTGGCCAAGGCCAGCAGGTTGGGGGTGGTCCTGCACACGTCCCAGCAGGTTTTCCAGGGTGCTGGAGACTTCTAAATGCAGTCAAGCCCAGCTGAGATGCCAGGCCACTCCTGATTGGCTGCCAGGCACAGGGAAGCATGCCTCCCCTTTTCTCCATCATCGTCAGCCATAGAGTGCAGGTACCCATACTCTTCCATCATATCTCAGCAGGAGTCAGAATGGAGGCACCCATACTCACCCATCCCCTGGTGAGATCCCATTCACCAACCCAGGGACTCCCGTGGACACTGCAAGCAGGGCAGCCCCAATGCTGACTAGGCTACAAGGCACAAGGAAGAACCCCTTCCTCCCCTCCTCACTGTGCTGACTTGACTCTGTGAGAGTCTGGGAGCAGGGTCAGTGGGGTGTTTGGCTGGAGCAGCTGAGCATAGTGGGAGGGCTAGTGGGGGGCTACCAAGGTGCCCAGCATGTTGGTAGACAGTGACCTAACATGATTCAACAGCAGATCTGGTACAGAAGCTTGATTACCTGGTCTAACCTAAATCTATTACATTTGAGTGCACATCAATCCATGGATCCAGGTTCCACCATTTTTAAACCAGTCTGTGCACACTGAACTTTTGTACTGTTATGGGTTTGTATCAGTTTCTGAGCACTTATACACATAAAAATATATTGTCTGTACCTGGCCCCAGACTGAAATAAAATGGCAGGAGATGGAAGATTGATAAAAATCGTCACTTCTGGGTTTCTCCTGTAGAGATTTGTGTCATCTCACCAGAAAGATAAATCATAGAATCATTAAGGCCAACAGCTTCACTGATATATCTGTGCTTCTATGGGAGACCATTAGGTTCACACTAACACTCATTAACAAGCAGCTGAATATATATTTAGGTAAAGTGAAAAATAAAGCCTTAAAAACCCATTTTCAGTATAACTCAATATATGAGGGAGTAAGGCAAGGTAACAGGGTAACTGTGTTATCTGGGCCTACATATTTCATTCATCCAAAGACACCTCTTAAGGATGAGGCTTCTTCCACAAGAAAGAATATTGTTCTCAGAAAACTAAAGGATGAAGTATACTTCCTAGCTGGAGGAAAGATGGAGGTGTCAGCAGTTCCAGAATCAGGAGGGATGCTGATTCTTTTTTCTCTTCTAGTTATAAATGCATACTTTGTTTATTGAGCTGAGATCTTTGTCACCACTCCACGAGCTCTGCCTATTGCCTCAAACTTACTAGAAAGCAGGCCACAGGATCATGCAATACTGGTGGCAGCATGTAGGACAAGCAGTAAGCACAGAAGAATGTAAAATGGTGGATAAAAGCAGTAAAAAGAGTGTCACAGAACCTCAAGAAAGTGAAGACATAGATGAAACCATCCATTTTTATGCCTAACTAAAAGAGCTGAAAAGGACCTTTTGAATGGATTGCACAAGACAGAATGATTTCATTGATATTGCTGCTGAAATGCAGGGCAATGCAGATTTGCATTTCCCTTCTACTCTCAATACAAGTGGATTATAAAACCAAGAGGAATTTCAGTCTTTCCTCACAAGATGAGGAGTGCCCAGGTAAGAAACAGGGGTCCAGGCAGTCTCCCAAATCAGGGGATGGCACACGCAGCTAGGCCTATATACAATTGCTTGTAGCATGGGGAACAAACAGGAGGAACTCGCCATCAGAATAGCTAGTTCAGACCCAGACATAATAGGGCTTACAGAAATGTGCTGGGATTCATCCCACAACTGGGCAGCTAGCATTAGGGGCTATAGGCTTCACAGGTGGGATAGAGAAGGAAGGAAAGGTGGGAATGTGGTACAATACAATACACATCCTCTGTCAGCAGAATGGGGTCAGAGGAGGGGCAAGCTGAAGTGCTCCGGGTCAAGATACAGGGGGCCATGAGGAGAGGGATTTAACGGTGGGGGTCTACTACAGAACCCCCAACCAAGGGGAGGAGCTGGAATGGGAATTGTTGGGTCAGCTTGCAGAGGCACTTAAGGCAATGGATGTAGTTGTCATGGGTGATTTAAATTACCTGGACATCTGCTGGGAGGAACAGTCAGCCAGGTTGGACCGTTCCAGGAGGTTCCTGGCCGAGATACGGGACCTTCACTTAATTCAGGAGGTGCACAGTCCCACCAGAAGAAACGCCCTGTTGGACCTGGTCCTGGCCACAGGTGATGACCTGGTAAGGAGCCTCCAGGTTCTTGACCACCTGGATGATAGTGATCATTGCTTGCTGGAATTCACCATCCAGTGCAGGGTGTCAAGGGCCTGCAGCAAGGCGGTAGCCCTGAACTTCAAGAGGGCCAACTTCAAAGAGTTGCGAAGATTAGTGGGAGAGGCACTGGGGTTCTCGAGAGCAGGGGAACTCAGTGCCCAAGATGAGTGATCATTCCTTAAGGAGACGATACTCAGCACCCAAGGGGTGACCATCCCAACAAGAAGCAAGGGGGGCAAGAGTGCCCAAAAGCCTCCCTGGCTCACCAAGGGCATTCAGGAATACCTGATTGCCAAAAAGGTGGCATACAATTGGTGGAAGGCGGGGTGCTATCTCCTCTGCTTGGGCCTGTAGGGGGGCTGTCAGGAAAGCTAAGGCGGACATAGAGCTAGGACTAGCGTCCAAAATCAAAGATAATAAAAAGTTCTTTTTCAAATACATAGGGAGGATGAAGAAAGCACTGGGAAATGTGGGGCCCCTGTGATATTCTCTGGGCAATCTGGTGGTTGCAACAGAGGAGAAAGCAGACCTCTTTAACCAATTCTTCACCTCCGTTTTCTTGTGCAGGGACCAGGACTTCCCCACCGTGATGCAGGACTGACTCAAGGGGAACACCTCCAGACCTCAGGTTGGGGAGGACTGAGTTAGAGAGCTTCTGGAGGGGCTGGACATGTTCAAATCAGTGGGTCCAGATGCTCTCCACTCCAAGGTGTTGAGGGAGCTAGCAGGGTTTATTGCAGGGCCCTTGGCACGGCTTTACGAGCACTCGTGGTGTTTGGGTCAGGTGCCAGATGATTGGAAGATAGCCAACGTGGTCCCCATCTTTAAAAACGGAAGAAGGGAGGACCTGGGCAACTATAGGCCCCTCAGTCTTACCTCAATCCTAGGGAAATTGTTTGACAAAGATCATCAAGGAGCACATCTGTGATGGGCCAGCTTCAGAGATGATACTTAAGGGCAACCAGCATGGTTTCATTAGGGGCAGGTCATCTCAGACCAACCTAATTGCCTTTTATGATCAGGTCACAAAAGCATTGGATGCAGGTGTCACCATGGATGTAGTCTTTCTGGACTTCAGCAAGGCCTTTGACACCATCTCCCATCCCATCATCATTAAAATCTAGGCGACTGATTGATGCCTACACAGTCAGATGGATTGCAGATTGGCTCAATGGTTGTACTCAGAGGGTATTGGCAGATGGGTCTACCTGGGGGGAAGTGGGCAGCGGAGTCCCCCAGGGCTCGGTCCTTGGGCCTGCGCTGTTCAATTTCTTTATCAGCAATTTGGATGTTGGGGTGAAAAGCAACCTGTTTAAATTTGCTGATGATACCAAAATTTGGCGTGAGGTGAGCACGCTAGTAGGGAGGGAAAGACTGCAGCAAGACCTGGATAGGTTACAGGGGTGAACTAACAAAAACAGGATGCGTTTCAATACTGACAAGTGCAGGGTGCTGCACTTGGGCAGTAGTAAACAGCAGCATACTTATAACATGGGAAACTCTCTTCTTGAAAGCACGGAGACAGAAAGGGATCTTGGAGTCATTATCGACTCCAAGATGAACTTGGGCCGACAATGCAAGGTCACGGTTGGCAGGGCTAACTGGACCTTGTCGTTCATCCACAGGTGCATCTCAAGTAGGGCCAAGGAGGTGATCCTCCCCCACTATGCAACACTGGTCAGGCCACTGCTGGAGTACTGTGTACCGTTCTGTGCGCTCCATTTGAGGAGGAATGGGGACAACATTGAGAGGGTCCAGAGGAGGGCCACTCGCATGATCCAGGGACAACAGGGCAGACCCTACAATGAGAGACTGTGGGACTTGAACCTGTTCAGCCTTCAGAACAGAAGGGTTTGGGAGAGACCTTGTTTCCCCTAGCGCCCCTTGGCATAACAAGGAATAACGGACACAAGTTGTTGGAGAGTAGGTTTAGATAAGACATCCATAAGAACTACTTCACTGTTAGGGCAGCTAGGATCTGGAACCAACTTCCAAGGGAAGTGGTGCTGGCTCCTACCCTGGGGGTCTTTAAGAAGAGGCTTGATGCCTACCTGGCTGGAGACATTTGAGCTCAGTTTTTCACCAGCCCAGGCAGGGGGTCAGACTTGAAGATCTACAAGGTCCCTTCCAAGCCTACTTCTATGATTCTATGACTGGTCTCAAGCAGCATTTGCAGAATAGAAAATCTATAAGTGATAGGAGATTATGGGAGTCAGATCAGATATCTAAACACAAAAGCCTACATGGGATGGTAAGACAGCTGGAGTCAAAACCTACATTAGATGGGACATAGCTGTACAGTAAAGTCTAGACTAAGAGCTTTTCTCTGTTAATATGGACCAAGGGCATGTTTGAGTAAAACTGCAAATGAGAAACTAAAAAGGAGTATGCATAAGATCCCTGGCTATAAAGTTCAGGCTGATAGCAGTAAGGAAGAAGGAATCAACTTTAAAAAAAAACAAAAAAAACAGGTAGCAGTGGAGGTCATGATGAAAGAAGTCCAAGAGGTTGAAATGGAAGGGCAGAAGGCAACTCCATGCCCAAAATTTTGTGTGAAGACAAGCAGATTTTTCATGAAGACAAGGCAATGATCAAATCACGGTTGCATGGAACACTGGATTTAATTATCCAATACCAAAGAGGATCAGACTTAGTGGAAAGGTGAAGAGACTCAATATTTTAAATGGGATTTAAAATGGGATAGTAAATTTCATAGATTTCATAGATGTTAGGGCTCGAAGGGGCCTCAGAAAATCATTGAGTCCAGCTCCCCGCCCAAAGGGCAGGAGGGGTCATAGGATCCCAGCAAGATAAGCATCCAATTTTCTCTTGAAGGTGTTCAATGTAGGTGCTTGAACCATCTCTGATGGCAGGCTGTTTCAGACCTTGGGGGCTCGGACAGTAAAGAAATTTTTCCTTATGTCCAGCCTAAAATGGTCTTGCAGGAGTTTATAACCATTCTACCTCATCATCCCTTGGGATGCTGTGGTGAACAAATGTTCACCCAGGTACTGGTGGTCACCCCTAATAAACTTATAGGTGGCAACCAGATCATCCCTGAGCCTATTATTTTTCAGGCTAAAGAACCCCATAGCTCTCAGCCTGTCATCGTAAAGTCTGTTTTCCTGACCAGTGATCATGTGTGTGGCTCTTTTCAGGACTCTCTCAAGCTTCTCCACATCATTTGGAATTGTGGGGCCCAAAACTGGACACAGTACTCCAGCTGTGGCCTCACCAAAGCCGAGTACAAGGGAAGAATGTTGTCCCAGGATTTGCTTGAGAAGCATCTATGGATGCAAGCCAGCGTTTGGGTCACTTTACTAGCCACAGCATAGCATTGCAGGCTCATGTGCATCTTGTGGTCAATGATGACCCCCAAGTCTCTTTCTTCCATAGTGCTAGCCAGTGTAGCACTGTGAAGCCTATAAGGATGCTGCAAGTTTTTCCTCCTGAGGCAGAGAACCTTGCATTTTTCAGTGTTAAACACCATCAGGTTCTGATCCACCTATTTGCTGAGCCTGACAAGGTCACCCTGGATTGCCCCCCTGTATTCTGGTGTAGATGCTTTGCCCCAAAGTTTGGTGTCATCAGTGAACTTGGCCAGTCTGCTTCTGACTCCAGTGTCCACATCATTAATGAAGATGTTGAGCAATATGGGTCCAAGGACAGAGCCATGGGGGACCCCACTGGTCATGTGGCACCATGATGAATAACTTCCATCAATTACCACCCTCTGGGTCTGACCACAGAGCCAATTTCCCAGCCACTGGGTCATGGTGGACCCAAGGCCACAATTGGCCTGTTTTACCAAGGGGATACCAGATCGAAGGCTTTTTTGAAGTCAACATATATGACATCAATCTCTTCTCCCTTGTCCAGGTGATAGGTCACCTGGTCGTAAAAGGAAATGAGATGGGTGAAGCAAGACCTACCCACAACAAACCCATGCTGGCTATCCCTTAGGATGTTGGTGTTGGCCAGTCCATTAAGGATGGCCTCTTTAATAAACTTTTCTAAGACCTTCCCCGGGATAGAGATCAGGATGATGGACCTATAGTTTTCTGGACCCACTTTCCTCCCTTTCTTGAAAATAGGCACCACATTGGCCTTCTTCCAGTCTTCGGGCACTTCACCAGGGCACCGGAAATTCTCAAAGATTCATGCCAGATGCTGGGCTATGATGGTTGCCAGCTCCTTGAGTACCCTGGGGTGTAGATTGTCAGGGCCGGCTGACTTGAAGGTATCCAGCCTCTCAAGGTGTTCCTTCATGAGGTCAGCATTGATGGAGGGCAGAGGATCTCCATCACCTGAACCTCCATGTCCCATAGTGGGCATGGGCGTCCCATGGGACTGATGAAAGACCAATGCAAATTACCCATTGAATAGGTTGGCTTTTTCCTGGGCCTCAACTGTCAGCTGTCCCATCTTCTTCAGCAGGTGTCCAATGCTCCCCTTGCTTTTCCTCCAGCTCCCCACATATCTGAAAAAGGAATTTTATTGTCCTTGATGCTCAAAGCTAGTTGGAGTTCAGTTGCAGCCTTGGCTTTCCTGGTTTGCTCCCTGCAGGACCAGACCAGTGCAGAATATTCCTCCTTGGAGGTGAATTCCATCCTCCATCCTTTGTAGGCCTTTCTTTTTAGCCTCAGAAGGTCTGCTAGACCCCTGGAGAGCCAGGGGGCCTGCTGTGCCCTCTGGCTGCCTTTCCTCTGAGATGGAATGGAATTAGCTTGTGCATTGAGGATTGCTCCCTTAAGCAGCAACCACTTTTCCTGAACTCCCATTCCCTTAGGGTTGTGGCCCCTTAAGGCCTGACTGACAAGCCTCCTGAGCTTTTCAAAGTCAGCTTTCCTGAAGTCAAGGATTTCAATGATGCTTACTGACTTGCCAGCTTTATGGAGGATGGTGAAGGTGATCAGTTCATGGTCACTGTCACCCAGCTTCCCATCGATCACTATGTCGGGACACGAAGGAATCTGGGACATGAAGGAAAAGACCATGGAAAACTCACTAGTTTGGTCAAAAAAACCCAAAAGCAAATGAAAAGTGTAATTTTCAGTTGGCAAACAACTAAAGAAGTCAACAATTACCTCATGTCGGATTTTATTGTTATGTTACATTTGACAAATGACTTTGGTGAGACTTTTTAAAAAAATAACCTACAGAATGTTAATGATAGTTATAACAAGTGTTGTAAAAGTTTTATATGACTAGGTAAGAACTTCTGGAGTGTCCGAGGAGCAGCCACACTTTACCTATCAGGACAGAGACTGTCAGAAAATTGCTAGGTCCTACCCTCAGGGAAAACCTGGTTGTAACAAGATTATGAATGAAATCACAGAGGGACTTCAGCAGATATTGACACCCAGTTCAAAATTACAATCCTGAAAACTGCTGATTGGCTGCTGATCAACCCTGGAAGTACCTAAACTCTATGGCAACTTACTTTTTGCCTTTAAAGTTTCACAAGTGTCTATAAGCATCTCCATGTAGGCAGAGAACTGTTCCAACCTTGGCAAGGCCAAACAGATTAATGCCAAGATTATGGCTGAGACTGACTGGAATCTGGAAACAAGGTGCTCATCTTCTTAAATCCCCTGACAGGTCCTATTCACATATCACACAATCGGATTCCACACAAACTGCACTTGCAGACACTTTCTTTCAAAATTATGCTAATGGTGGTGATGGTACTGCTATTTTGTCACTGTGGAGAAAATAATTCAATATGCATTGGGACCAGAGGAAGGGAGAAAGGAGAATGAGTCTGTAAGCTTGTGATTAGAACTGTCACTTGGGAGACAGGGTCCCAAGATTTAGTCCTTGCTTCCAGAGGTGTTTTTATGTTCTATCCAATGATTGTTGAATATAAAATACAGAAAATCCCAGGAGCAGGGACTTCAAGAATCAGCACCGGGATTGTATTTACTTTTGTAATATCTGTGCTCTCTGCTGAAAGGTGTATAGCACAGGGCAGGGGGAAGGGGGGAGGAGGGGGAGGAAACAGCGATATATACTGATTATTTTCTCTCCTTTACTTTTTGTGCCTCAGCTTGTCATCTGGGACATCTCTATTACTCTGGATTATTACACACACTGTTTCAGTTGGGCTCTCTTTTTGCTATGAAGAAAGATACAAAGGGGGAAGATTTCATTTGAACTTATACTGGTTCACTTTCTATGTACATTTTGCAAGAGCTTTCTATTTCAGTCCTACAATTGCCTCTTGTACCCCCTTGGTGGTTCAACAACAACAACAAAACTACTTGAAAAAAAAAAGCATTGGTGCAATTTGAATGCTTAACTCACATTTATGTTTTCTACTTAGATCTTTTGATGACATTTTCTGAAGTATGACATTTGACACTTCATGGTTTCTTTACAGCATCGAATTATGTAAGATTTATACAGTACAGTAAAATCTGCAACATCTCACTGACATTTAAAGGAAAAGGTATAACATATGTCAACCTGCAAAAAGAGTAATTAACCATGTATGATTACAAACAACTAGTAGAAGGTGGATGATTTAGGTAGAAGTACTGAATCATATTAAGGATAAGCAGACCATACACAGATTCTAAGAACTTATTAGCTAGACTGCATGAAAGTGAGTCTGATAATGACTCTGATTATCTGGAAAAAAAGGCTTTTTCAAAGCTCATCGTTCCTTATCCTCCTCTTTCAAGTAGCCAGAAGAAGGGAATCATTGGGAGAGTGTAGTGGTTTAGTTAGTGGGAGTTTATTCTTTTTGCTCAGTTGGTTGAAATTGTGCTGCCATTAAGTAAATGATCAGACATCTAGGAAACCTGTGTTAAGGAAACAGCTGGCAGAACTGGGAGAAGAGCTGATGGTGACAGGATATGATAACATATTTAAATACTTGAAGAAGGGCCACAGGTGACAGAACAAGGGGATTCAGTCTTAAATTACAGCAAGGGAAATTAGGTTAGATCTTAGGAACAACATTTTCACTCTGGTGGGGGGTAGTTAAGCATAGGAACAATATCTAGAGAGACTGTAGAATCTCCATCCTTGGAATTTTTTAATAGCAGGATAGACAGATATTTGGATGGGCTGGTTTAGAAAAGGATAATCTTGATGTGACCAGAGATAATTCTGTCATTCATTTTAAATTAAAATTCTAAACTTTGTTTTTCTTTTTTGCATTTTCTTCCAGAAGGTAAAAGAAGAACTCTAAATTTATTATTTTTAAACTTATAGTTCTTACATGATTTCTCATGTGTCTGGGGGATTTACACATGACTTTTGATTTAGGATTGACAATACCATGAATCTAAAAAGATAGAGATTTTCTCCTAGAATTCCTACATAAGCATCTGGTTCACTAGTTAAGGTATAGGTAATAAGGATGAACAAAAGAAAGGGGCTTTCATGCTGGGTTTGCAAAATTCATTGCCACAGGCAATCACTGAGGCAAATTCTACATTGTTATTTTCCAAAAGGACTGGATAACTAATAGCAACGGTAAGAAAATCTATGACTATGCAAGCCAACGTGATAATAAAGTAATCAGATCTCATGCTTGAGGGTGTCAGCTAATCGCCTGTAGAGATTTGGCATAGCACAACTGGAGGAATGCATTTTGTTTATTTGTATGCTTGTTGTGAAGCATCAGTTATTCACTGCTGCAGCACATAACTTACTGGACAAGATGAACTAAAAAGTTTTGTTCCAGGATAATGAATCCAATATCTTATAATAAGCACTGTCATAAATATGGCAAAATATCAATTTTCAGTTACCAATAGACTGCCATATACTATAATGATCTTGCTAGTACATGTATATTTTGCTGCACTCTATGGACTAAAATCAGCCTTACCTAATAAACCAATGTAGGACTTCTACCTTAAACTTTTCTGGCCCAGAAAAAAACAAGTGATTTTTGAGCCAGTCCCCCCATGCTCTAACAATTCCCCTTACAAAGGGAGTGGGGTGGAGAGGAGTATTTTCTTCCCCTAGTATTCAAAACAACAACAAAAAAAGAAGCATGAAGATATAATACATCAGAATATGGTAGACTATGAAAATCCTATATAAGAACTTGAATTTTCCCTTTAGCTTACTTCACTCAGGGCCCTAGTGTCTCAGGTGTCTATCATACTATTAAAGAGCCAGAATATAGAAGCTGGGATATAAAAGCTTAAGTTTTGACATCATGAGTTCATTCACTCGGTTGGAGATACTCTAGGACAGGGCTTTCTAATGTTCAGATTGTGGACTGAATGCAGCCCCTAAAGGGTTAGCATAAGGCCTGCAGACTCCTGCCTAGCTACCACTCGTTCCCTCTACCAGTTGCTCTAGTCCCAGCAGTCATGAGCAAGTTGGAGTGCCCAAGTTGCACATGCAGCAAAGAAGAGAGTTGGGCGGCTCACACCTCAAGTGACTGGAAGAGGAAAGGGTGCCGTGTGTGTGGCAGAGTGGAGTCTGGCTGATTGTGCTGTGGGGTGTTGCCTATGCAGCACACACAGATGGGGTGATGCTGTGTTGAGCTATATTTACAGCAGAGGTGGGACACTGGGCAGCCTGTGCAGTCAGGGACATGGTAGGGAGTTCCTGTCTGTCCACCCACACCACATGCAATTCCCAGATCTGCAGCCCTCATGACATGTAGCCCCCAGCTACCTGGAAGATGGACAGCCATTTTAGGGAATAGCTGGCTACCATTCTGTGCTTTGTTCCAAAAAACCTAAGCCTAACTCCTAGTTCCGAAGCCAAAAAGCTGCAACTGTAAGTCTATGTAAATCAGTAAATTCATAACATGTGTGATCACTATCTTCACTAGTGATCCCTCACAGTTGGAACACCAACACTAACACAGACACCATGAGCAGGAAAGGGACCCCTCACAGCTACTTAGCCAACACCGGCTTATCAGCCAAACCCCTAACCCAAATTTGGCAAAACCTAGCAGCTGTACGCTGAACCTTTTCAACACCCCTAGCCTGCGTACTTTATGAAAATTATGTGTTAAATTTATTGGCATCCTCTACTCATGTTGGCCAACATTTGCTGGGTAGTGAAGACTTGTTGTATCATGTATTCTCTCTCCTTGTGCATCTAAGTGACCTTGTCCTCCCTCCCCACTCCTAATATCTCAGAAAAACTTAACTATTCCCACTGAATCCTGACAACTGCTGAAACTAGTAGCTATGATGAATCAGGAAACTTTTCTCTGCTTAGTTTCTGAACTTTGGCCCTTGCCTTCATTCTCACTGTGGCAGATCCTTCTTCCATACTGTCCTACACACTGGAAACAGGCTTATGTAGACATACAAGATAGGCATTGAGCAATCCATTACAATTTACATTATTTTCTATATACGGGCAGTCCTCAGACTTATGACACAATTGGTTCCTGAAAACCGCATCTTAAGTTGAAACCTTGTAACTCACAACCAATTTTCTTGTAAGAAACAATGTTATAAATGGGGGATTGGTTCCTGAACTAAGGTATGATACCCTAGTTTCACTAAAAATACCCCAGAATTTTGTATTCAATCAATTATAGATGAGTAATATAGCTACATTAATGCATTTGTATTGTAAATAGCAATCATATTGATTTGGAAGAACTTATTTGAGGTGACTTTGCTCGACTTTTTGAAAAACTCTTGGTTGAACTTTTTGAAGGGTTCTTGGCTGGAGTCTTCTCAGGAGTCTTGGTTGCAGGTTTTCCTGGAGTGTTGTCTTCTTAAAAGAAGTGTGCAAGGAAGTTTGGACAGATGTTCTCCATGGAGATGAGTGATGCAGTGAACTTGTTTGCTGGCATGGCATTGCATCAGATCGAACATTGTAAAGTTGAAACTGACATCATAAAGTTGAAATAGGGTGTCAATTTATAAACATTGTAAGTGCAAAACATTGTAACTCAAAATGTAAGTCGAGGACTGCCTGTACTTCTGACATGATTGTTGTACACTGTAAACATTTTCTCTGTAAGATTCTGTATGTAACTAACTTAATGACACATCCCACTACTATCCCCTTTCTGACCTAAACATCTTTATCCATCCAGTCTTAGACTTTCTGTATTACAATTTTTCCCTTAGTCATTTTTTAGAAAAACTAGGTTTCACTTCACCATTTCCACTTATCTCCTGCTACAATGACTTACAAAAACTTTATGATACAATTTAGTGCAATAGTTCCAAATAGTAGGTACTGTAGTCAGCTTTGGCACATTTTTTGACATGTTTAAGAATAGCACACTTTAAAAAAAAAGGAATTGTAATGCATTTTATTATATTCTTCTGTACTTAACTTTTAGACTACTAATTACTTTCTGACAGGTGGTAGGTACTGTACTCTTCTAACAATGTCCATAAACATATTATCAATTTAGTTGTATTCCATCTCATTGAAAAAAACTGTTCTGAATTATCATTAGATAATGAGCTAAACTCTATGTGAAGAGGAACCCAACTGATTAAAGCAAAGTGAGGTGTTTGTTTTAAACCTGCAATATGTTACCCATTTACTGATATAAGTGGAAAAATAATTGCATTAATGTATGAATAAAAATAACATGATTGATTAAAAATTCAGTAGGAGCTCACAATCTCATGGAGAGCCATGTATGTTCTGCCTCTAGGTATTCCATTTATATAAGCTTTAGAAAAGCTCTCTTGTATTGTTTTTCTCAGCTTGTAATGTCCATTGAGGATCAATCTACTCTTAGGTCCCTTTTTAAACATTATTTGTATGTCATGTAATCGTGGGCAACTGGTGCCTCCTGAGTCTGGGGGGGGAGGGGGGCACCCTCAAATGCCATGGAAGGTGTTGGCAGCAGGTGTGGCCCTGTCAGAAGAGGCACATTGAGCACACGCAGGCGCCACTGCTGGTGTCAGTGGCAGGGATGGCCCTGTTGGGAGGGGGGCATGTGCCCCTCCCCTGTGCTCCCCCTACCAGTAGCCTGTGTGTGTAATATATGTTTTCATACAAAATGTAGGCAAGTTACAGAATCATACTGAAGGTACCATTTGAAATTTCCACTTTGTTCTTCAAAAACCCTTCACTGCACCTGAGTGACAGGTAAATTATGGAAATCCACATCCCAGAAAAGCATACTGAACTCTGCAGAAGCCTTCCTACTGATATTTTTCACTTTGCCTTCTGTGTGCTGACAGAATTCATTTAGTAGTCTTTAAAGCATTTGTTTTGGGGTTTTGTTTTGTTTTTCAGATCCTGACATGCTGGTAGAACAGTTACTCTTCACATGGCACATGTATGGTGCAAGAGGAGAATGCAATTCACTGATGTGTTATACAGAGATGCAAAATGGAGATGAAATTCACTGATGTGTTATACATATGAGGCATCGCACAGGTCACTCAGGTTGTGAAGCAAACTTCCATTTTCCATAGGTGTGTGGATGAGCAGGAAGGGAAGAGGTATCTGGTTTTTAAACTACATTTGCCTGGAGGTTAAATGGAGGTTAAGTATTGTATATTAATAGATACACTGGGTAATAAGTCAGCAATAATGCAGACATTTCAGCACAGCTTTTTCCCTTAGAAAATTAAGGAAATATTTAGTTGCATAATAAAGTCTTATTTGAAACTGGCAATTCAATGAAAATCAGGTATTTTCAAAAGAGAAATCTTAAATGCGCCTCTCTCCCCTGTTAGGCCATACCCAGCAAGTTAGGGTCAGAAGACTTCAAGCTAAGTGATGTAAATGTTTAGTGTTTCTCACCATCACTCAATTGACTGCCCTTTTGAAAAGCACCTGCATTATTTATGTATAATGGTTGAGAAGTAAGTTAGGAAGGAGTTATACAAGGCTTTGGAAGAGATGACAAAAAGTTTAAATTGGTGGAATGAAGAAACGGGGAGCTAGTACAGAGGCTTATGCTGGGGTTTGGTGCAGGGCTAAAAAGATGTCAGGGCCATTGATTATGGGCCAACAGTATGGGGGTGAAAATTGTTTGAATATACTGGAAGGGAAAAGATGTACATTAAAGAGATCAGATGCTGTGGTGTTTAGGAGAGGAGATACTGATAAGTGTTCTGATGGCCAGAAAGAAAAGATATTAGAAGTGTAAGGAGGAAGGTATGGCAAGAATAGGACACAGCAGGGCATTGTGGAACCAAGAATCAGGAATGAGATAAACTTGCTACAGGACATGTGCTTTATTGAATACAACTTCCTTTTGTTCCTTGTTTTCCAGGGATCATTGTAGGGAGCAAGTGGCCAAGAGTATAGGGAATAGACTCTCTTTTTACTGCCTTTTGTGGGGGTATGTTATGAAAGTGGCTAATGCACCTAATTTATCTGCTCAAAAGCTGCTACATTCAAAAATCTGAAAAGAAAAAAAGAGAAGTAGCTAAATGCCAAAAATATATGCTGATATGATGGCATTCCTTTGTCCTGACATTAATCATATTGATTCCTATCTTAACTTGGATTAATTCAGATGTTTTACTACATTTACTGTTACATACTATTTTTTCCTTTTCTTTTGCAACTTCTAAGGTCCTGCTGTACTACTTCAGAAAGCCTAGGAAGAGTGTGTGTACTTCATGTGTTTTGGAAAGTAGTATTGCTGTAACGCATTGAGGAAACTAACTCATTTCCAGTAAATTCTTGTGCAGAAATGCTTGCTTTCTAAGCCACTACCTCCACTCTTTCTATGAGGTAGGGGTTAACTAATGGGGGTATTATTGCACTTCAGTCACAGGTCTGATTGCAGCTTTAAATTAGATAGCTTGTATACTTAGAACAATATCCTGGTATAACGCGATTCTTGTAACGGTGTAACCTATGGCAGAACACGAGCTGCAAAACCTTCCTGAGAAGTTGGATAAGTAATTGGACAATTAGCCTGCCATTACTTTCATTACTATCAGAACCCAAGTAGGCCAATTTAAAGCTAGTTCAGGGATATCGCTATGAACTGGGACAGAGCTTTGAATGTAGTGTAGACAAGTGCTATGTTAACACACAGCCGTACACTGCTTCTGCTTTGCCAAGTTGCCTCAGATTACTCCAGAATTCATTGCCTATTTGTCCCCAGGTGTTGTATATGAAACAACTTACTTGATAAGGCAACTCAAAAGAACAACTTTGGCCTGCTGAAGGCAAATATAGGCATGTTTTCAGCTGTAAATTATTTGTACCCCAGAGGCCTGTGTACACAGGTATACATTTTTGTATATCCTACAGTGGGCTAAATGCCTTGTCGTACCCATTTTCATTTTCCTTTGAAACAAAGGTCTAGTTGTTATGGTCTAGTTTCACAATTTTTTTAAAAGCCCAGCCCTAATACCTTGAACTATATTAAATTCATTCTTCAATAGTAGGAAAATGATGGAAAATACTACTCTCCTACTATAAAGGAGAGACACAACAGTGGTCAGTTACCCCCATACAGCACGTCCCACAGGAAAGCCTCACTCCCTACATCACAACCTCCTGATGGCTAAAGCATCACTAATATTAACTAGCATCACCTCAATTAAAGCACTTATTTAATACTGCACAGTCAATGACTGCAATTTGTGGTTTGCCTTGCTTACATATCATGGGTTTTGGAAGAACTCTTTTCTGTGATGCTCATCCATACTTCTGACTTACCCTCTCTTTCCTGAGTAAGTACAGATGCAATCTAAGATATTTAGTTGCTTCTGAAGACTGGCTTTCCTAGGTTAACCTATAATTCTGAAAAGAGCTAAAGAGCCTCCATGGTTGTAGAATAGGAGGTCCATAGACCAGTATTATATAGCAGACAGTAAAATCACCCTAAGAAAGGCTAGCTTGATTATAGACTCATCGATTCATAGACATTAGGGCCTGGAAGGGACCTTGCAAGATCATCGAGTCCAGCCCCCCTGCCATAAGCAGGAAGTCTGCTGGTGTCAAATTACCCCCACAAGATAAGCATCCAAATGCCATTTGAATGAGTCCAGGGTAGGTGCTTGTATCACCTCTGGGGGGAGTACTTTCCAAACCCTGGACACTTGGACCTTAAAGAAGTTTTTTCTTATGTCCAATCTAAATTAGCTTTCCAGAAGTTTGTGGCCATTAGACCTTGTTTATTCTTTAGGGAGCCCTGGTGAACAACTGTTCTCCCAGATCCTGGTACACCTTGCTTATGTACTTCTAAGCTGTCACTAAGTCCCCCCTGAGCATTCTCTTCTCCAGGCTGAAGAGTCCCATGTCTCTCAGCCTCTCCTCATCAGGCTTGATCTCTTGGCATTTGATCATGTGGGTGGCTGTCCTCTGGACTCTTTCAAGCTTATCCACATCCCTCCTGAATTGGGTGGGGGCCTCTAAACTAATCCAGTTGAGGCCTTGCTAAGGCTGAGTAGAATGGGAGGATGATGTCCCTGGTTTTGCTTGAGAAGAATCAGTGGGTGCATGCCAGAGTTTGCTTTGCTTTGCTGGGTATGGACTCGCATTGGTGGCTCATATTCATCTTGTGGTCAATCAAGACCCACAAATCTCTTTTGGTCATGATGCTAGCGAGTGTAGCACTGCTGAGCCTGTAAGTATGTTGCTGTTTTTTCCTCCCAATGTACTTCTCTGCATTAAATACCATCAGGTTTTGATACGCCCACCTTGCAAGCATGTCCAAGTTGGCTTGTATCCCTAACCTGTTCTCCAGTGTGACCATCTTCCCCCATAATTTAGTGTCATCTGTGAACTTTGACAGTCCACATCTGACACCTAAATCCAGATAGTTAATGAAAATGTTGAAGGTTACTGGCTTGACTACTGAGCCCTCAGGGACACCACTAGTCATGTTGTGCCATGTTGATTTGCTCCCATCAACTGGTACTTTTTGGATCTGACCCCAGCACCAGTTCCCAAGTCATCAGACCGTGAGATAGTCGAAGTTTCAGTTTTTCAGCTTAGCCATGATGACATCATGGGAGACCAAGTCAAAGGCTTTAAAATCCAGAAATATGACATTAACCTCATCTCCGTTGTCCAGGCAATGGTCACCTGGTCATAGAAGCAGACGGCCTTGGTCAGGCAAGACCCTTCAGAAACAAGACCGTGTTGGCTAGCACTCAGAAAGTTGCCTTCCATCAGCCTGCTGCTGATGGAACCTTTGATAATTTTCTCCAGGATCTTTCCAGGGATAGACATCAGACTGATTGGTCTGTAATTGCCTGGGGCTTGCTTCCTTCCTGTCTTGAAAACTGGGACCATATTAGCTGTTTTCCTATCCTCTGATACCTTTCCTGAGTACCACAAGTTCTCAAATATCTTTGCCATAGGGCATGCTATGATGTCTGCCAGCTCCTTCAGGATTCTTGGGTGCATACTGTCCAGGCCCGAGGACTTGTGGATGTCAAGTCTCTCAAGGTATTCCATCATTTGATCCGTATCAATTGTGGGCTCATCTCCCACTCACTGGATGCTTTGTGTGCTATCTGACAGGGTGACCCTTTTGGATGTGTGGAAGATCGATGCAAAGCAATCGTTTAGGAGATTCGCCTTTTTCTGAGCGGCAGATGTCAGCTACCCCATTTGATTTAGCAAGGGTCCAATGTTGCCTTTGTTCTTCCTCTGACTTCCTATATATCTTAAGAAGGACTTTTAATTGTCCTTGATTCCCATGGCTAGCCTGAATTCAGTGTCTCCCTTGGCTTTTCTGGTCCTCTCTCTACAGGTACAGGCTAGAGTTGTGTAGCCCTTCTTGGTGATGACTTCCATTTCCCATCTGGCATAGGCTTCTCTTTTGAGCTTCAGGAGGTCCAAATACAGTAGTGGAATATCAAAATCATTAAAAAGGAGAAAAGAGCATTAATATCTCTGGAAAAAAGAACAAAGATGCATAAAGTAAATTGGATACCCTCTGCTACTTTAATAGTAATGCCACAGCTGCTTCACTGTGGAGCAGTAATCAAAGCAAGGTACTTCTGTCCCTGTCAGAAAATAAGATTCCCTGATTAATAGACACACCCCACTTTTGTGGGGGGATGGATTTTTGGGGAAAAGTTGAGTGTTGTAAGCAAGAAAATATAGTAGCTACTTGCACAAACATAGGAATATCTCCTATGGTCCAGATGTCTCAACTTCACTTAAGAACACCTTTCACAGAAGGTGTTTACAGACTCTTGGTCCTCAGGATAGTGTTGAGAGTCACCAAGAAGCATTGCCTATTTGGAAAAGTTCTGTGGTTCTTCATCAACTCTTCTGGATACTTATATTTCCTCTTTATTTCTCCATCTCCTCCTAACACTATTTGTCTGTGTCTAGCCCCTTCCTTATATGCTCCACATTGCAATGCTGTTGGCACAAAGGATGAATTGAAAACTCCCGGTTCCTGCTCCAGGCACTCTCTTGTAGTGCTCAAGAGGCTCCCCCATCCCTCTTTTTCTGGTGCTGCTTCCAGAGTCTCTGGCTTCCCACTTTCAAACTTGGGGGCCAAGGTAGCACACAGCAAGTGACTTGGGGGGAACCCTGGGATCTAATATAGGATGGGAATATTATTATGGTCCAGTGTGCAGGGCACTGGAAAAATAAGGGGGTGGGGGGGTTCAAATGCATACATGTAGCCCTGTGGGTGTGTGACCCAAATGTATGGCCTCTGGTAACTCTAAAGTTGGACAGTTCTGTTTTCAGGTTGTGACATCTGAAAAGTCTCTCACTGACCATTCTGAAACTGTTCTGTCTCATCCCCTGGATATGTGCAGATACCTCCACCACATCATTAGGGATGCTGAAGGCTTTCTAAAGTATTAACCCAACATCACATAGGCAGGATTGCTCTCAGCTTCCATGTTCGAATACAGTGTGGAGTCAGGTTCAAAAAAGTAACCTCTATCACTTGAGGGAGTATTTCCTCCCACTTACCCCGCTTGGCTGCCTATTCATGTGCTCAAAAGTTGGGGGAGGGCCTTTTAATTAGAGTAGTTACTGGACTGCCACTCTAATTCAAATACCTCACCAGTACATGTATTAAGCCCTTGTGCATTTAAACATTCACACAGGATACTGTATCTAAACCTCATTTGACAAAGTTTAATTATAACACCCCACAGCCACTTAAAAAAATGTGGGGGCTTAATACACATGACATTGTGGCAACCCTTTGGTGTTCTAATTACAACATGGAGAAGACTTGATTGAGTCTGCTTCGACACACTCTAGTTAGAATGCCAATGCATTCTATACATACATACATACTATAGGCAGCCTTTGGAGGTATTTACTCTCGAACAGAACAACAAAAAAAATGTCCATTATACTATGGTGTGATGTCAGTGGTCTATTAAATAATGCATACTGGGCGTGTCTATATGAGATGCTTGCCTTTACTTTAGCATAGTTTACTGTGAAGTAAGCATGTGCATCTACATGTGTACATGCTTGCTTCATAGTAAATTTCCCTAATAACAGATAGAAGATCAGATGCTGTTCTATTAGACCAGTTCTTCCTGCTTTTTCGTGATAAGCTTGAAAGCAAGTAATATTAGAACCTGACCTGCCATTTCTACTTAAAAGAGGCTTCTTTCTCCCTCTGGAGCCTGTTAGAGATGCAATCTACAGAATTTTGGGAATGAAGCATAACGTTTATAAAAATTGTCATGATATGCTTTCTAAGACATCCACTGTGTTTTTTAATTCTATTCTGTGGCATCTGTCTGTTTCATACATAAAGCCACAAACTTGCAGCCATCTTGAACCTTCTTCTCAAAGTGTGAAAAATCACCTTATTTTGTATATTTTACTTTTAAAATATTCACTCTTACTATCAAAAATTTAAAGAGGGTAATGATAGCCTGGGTGATGGGGAAAAGATAGCGAGAGAGAAAACACACAATACAAGCAAACAGAATAATCAAACTGAAAGAGGATCTTATATAACTTTGGGAAAATTCTAATCCAGAACTTGATCCAAAATTTTCAGTTTTCTCTCTCTCCTTGGAACACTTCTTAGTAACTTAAAAGATTCTATTGTAATAACAATGCTCCACCTAGTGGAAGAAAAAATATTAAAACTGTTATATGGATATAGCACCCTCCAGTGACCTTAAGTAGGCAAATCTCTCAATGCTTAAGCAGGCAAATCTCCCAGTAAAATATAAGACATGCTTATGTACAAATAGTAGCATAGGACTACTTTTGAAATACAAGCTATTACATTTTAAAATCATACTAATGATGAAAGACTATTGTGCAAAGGAATACAGATCTCGTGAAGATCTGATATAATCACATGTTGCTTCTCTAAGCCACTCATGGTAACTGTAATGTCATAGTATGCCATGACACACAGAGGTAAAATGGTTACCCATTTCATAACATTATGTATTCATAGATTTACAGAGATTATGGCTAGAAGATATCATTACACTATCTTATCTGAGCTACTGTGTATCACTGGGCAGTACATTTCAGCCAGTTGCTTCTATATGACCCAGTAACTTGTACTTGACTAAAGCATAATTTACAGTCCATTAAAGAATGGATTTGTACTAAGGCAATGCCTGTGTTTATGACTATACCACTTCTGGGATGTTCCTCAGAACGCTGACAAGAAATATGCCTCACCTACCCACATGTACCAGGAAATAAGACAGTGTTTTCATCGTTACCGCGGTCTCCTGTTGTTTTCTAGAGTACTGGAAAAAGAGATCTCTAGACCAGCAGGGAAGGTTCATTGATTCACATCAAGGCATCTAGAATAGGAGTGTGTGGGTAGAGTGTGTTTCTGGTTCTGTGTTTCTGCTTTCAAGAGCACAGTGGAAACAGTACAGCTATACCAAAAAGGTCCCATTCAGGCACTGGGTCTGTGTTGTGCTATGTGCTTAAAAAAATAATATATTATGAAGATATTCTCCCTCCTCAAAAGCTAGCAGTCTATTTTTATTTTTCTCTCACTTTCATGCTTAAATGGTGTATCTACACAAGACACTATGTGGCCATAGCAATGCAGTACAATTACGAAGCATTGGCAGGCACAAACAGTGATGCCGCAGCTACTTCACCATAATGACGCAACCCCTCCCTATATCACTTCACTACAGTGACATAGCAGCTAAAAATAACCATGCACTGCTGGCACAGAACAGTAATGGCTGTTACTGCACCATCATTTAGTACTTTCTAAACGAAGTACTAAATGATGGCACAGAAATGATGGTACTGTAGGGCTACATTTAGGTGTGCTCACAGTGAACTCATAGCTAATACCTCTAGCTGGATTTGGATCCAATGATAGTTTCAAAGGGAAAGTATCTGACACAGGACCATACCCCTTTAGGAGTCTTGGAGGTTATGTGGTAGGGTTCATGATACTACTCTTTGCAAAAGGATGCACAATCTATTTCCCTCATTAGCCAGTGCAAAGGTTTGGTAGTCACATGTACGCAAGCCATACTCCTACCATCTTTATGTTGTTAACCAAAGATTTAGAGATTGTAAAGCCATGGACTAAGATTGTATACAATAGTACAAGGGCTGGCAAAGCTCCATAAAAAATTTCTACCTTGTTTATGCTTCACAGGCACAATCCAAATATTTTCAGTTCCAACATGCAAATGAAATGTTCATTCCTTCAAATGGATATTGTCATTCAAACTGTAAGGAGGGTGATCTAACTATGATTTATAAATAAAGAGTTCAAGTTGGTTTGATTTTAAAACAAAGCAATATAAATACAAAAATTTACTATGTAGCTTGAATTTACTTAGACCCAAATTAACCCCAAACCTCTTCATCAATTAGACTCCTAACTGACTTAGCTGTTATTTGTTTCATATTTTACGTTAGCTTGGATAGAACAGAAAAAGTCTAAAGAGTTTTTACTCTACTCTAAGGAAAAGCCTAAAATCAGATGGGAAATCAATTTTACCAAGCTGGAAATATAGCTGAATATAAATAATGTAATATGTTCACCATTTTTTTCTAGCTACCAATTTCCACTAAAAAGTGCCATGTACAGACAAAGATATTTTCTTTATCGCGCTTTATTCTTCTGTTTCCTTTTTAATTATTTAATAGCCTGAGCTCTTAGCAGATAGTCTATTCAGTATTGTAAAATTTCCTGGATTAAAAAAATTGGTCAAAACTAAAACCTATATCTATAGAGTCCAACCCATTTCCTCAAAAAAAGTAAGTCAGTTCCTTAAATGCATCTTCCACAATACACTACAAAGGCTCTCCAACACCATAATTGTTTAGTTACTTTATTCAAGACCTTTTAAGCACATAGTATTTTAACTTCTGGCTTATTTAAACTTCTGTTTGGGCTTGGTGGGAGCGAAGGAGGTTGTTCATTTATTCAGGTTTCTTTCAATTTTTTATTTAAAATATAGCTTGATGGTGGCATTTTCAGACACACAAATGACAATGGAGATTGGGTCAAGATATAGTCAATGAAACTTTTGCATCTAAATCATTTTGGCTTTTTTTCAAAATTATCTTTCCCATTGCAATATCATAACCACTGAAATTAGCTATAGTATCATAAAGTTTTGAGTCTAAAGCCCAAACAAGAGTTTTAGAATCAAAAGAAAGTTTGCCACTACACATACTGTATAAACGATCTATGGATATTTAATAATCTTTTATTTTATACAGTTTATACAGGTAAACTAGGGGGTAGGGGAAATCAACCTACATACAAGTTAGAATTTCATCGATGTCAATGGAGCTTCAATCAGTCAAAAGCTAAGACTTAGTTAAGAACAAAATTTTATCTTGTTCTAACATCGTTGAAGTTCTCTCAGGGTTAAAAATAGATGGCATCTAGCCAGCCAAGCATCTTGTTATAACAAGATTTATTACTAGGAAAGCAATGTAAAAATAATGTAGTAGACAGTGCCCCATCTCCTAATCCATGGGAAATAGAAGTTTACTACAGTACTTTTTTGGACCCTTAGATTTTACATTTAGCCCCCGCTTACTTCCCTTTTTCTGTTTTATTTTTAAGCTCTCAGTATAATGATTAGAATTGTAGCCATCACAATGGGACTTTATGGCATAATCATCAGTTGGGTACAGTATCCACCTGTATAATCTATTCACCCTTGTGTGGCTTACACAGACACCATGAGACCAGAGAAAATATTCAATTATATTATAAGTACTTTCAACATAGGGGTGGAATAAATGTTGCAAAGACTGTTGATTGCTTTTTCACTCAATGCATTTTCAAGAAATCTTTGTTTAAGGCCACATATTCCTTTTCATAATTGTTTGGGTAAAAGTATCAAAGAACTTTATTAAACTCCATAATACAAATAACATGACAAAAATAGTTTCCCCCCCACACACAACATCACAGCAGTGTGCAATTCAAATTAAAAAAAAATAAAGAAAACAAAGCCAAAATGAAAATTTTAAAAAGACCAAATAGGAACAAACTAGAGTACAGAGTAAAGCAAACAAAACACTTAAGGGAGCTTTAGGAAAACCCAAAGTACAGAAAGAGTCAGTGATAGTGTCTGCTGTCTGCATTCCTTCTGCTTCATTTCCCTCTCCTACCTCTTCTTGCCTATAAGGTACAATAGAGGTGTGGAATGAGAGGGGATTGCTTATTTCTCCTAGATGTTGACCATAAGCTCCAATTCCTTCAGTTCAATTAGGATGCAAAATACTGTGATGTTGGACTGATTGAGGCAGAGACATGTCTCTGCATTGACAGTGGGTGTGTCTACATGAGTTACTAAATGCTCAATAGCCTAATAATACCGTATGGTAGCACATCACAGCAAAAACAGTGCTAACACACTACTGTGCAGTATTATTTGACTACAGCTCAGTAGCATCACTAAAAAGGTGTGTGCTGGCACTACTGTGTAGCAATGCCAGTCACTCCACATTGATTTAGTACTTGGTTATACAAGTACAGAACTTAATGAATGTGTAGATGTGCCCAGTGGGTGCAACTACATATGCTGGTATGACAATATTGTCACTGCCCCATGATTTAGTGCTTCTTTTTGGAAGTACTAAATCATGGGGCAGTAACAGCCCATACTGTGTCATATATTTGGCACACAGTTATTTTTAGCATCTACCTTGCTGTAGCGGTGCACTATAGTAGGGCAGTGCATTACTATGGCAAAGTAGCTGCTGATCATGTGTAGATGCCCACAGACACTACGTCACCATAATATGTTGCTATGGCTATGTAGGATCAAGTGTAGACATGCCCAGCATGGAAGAAACTTAGTTCTAACCACTAGTCCTGGAAAGACTCTTAAAACTGAGTGAGCTGAATTCTGTTCAGCAGTATCATGAATAGGTGCCACAAAAATTCACTGACCCTCAAACTTTGGAACTAAAATTATTGGGGGCTGTGAATAAAAGACTAACAAGGAAAGGCTGGAATAACGATGGTTATTAACTGTGGAGAAGAGACGAGGGAGGAAGGATTTGAAAACAGTGTTCAGATGCTTGGAAAGCAATTATAGAAAGAATGGAGGTGAAATTTTAATGGCTGTGGGCACAGGACAGCAGGATGACCTCATGCTTCATCAGGCAAAATTTAGGTTGGAAAGTAGGAAGAACTTTCTGACTATGAGGATGGTCAAACATTTGAACTACATAAGTCACGGAATCTCCAATCTTAGATGTTTTCAAGAGCAGGTGAGAGAGACACTTGGCTTAGTGGGGCAGGACTGAATCTTTCAGCCCTACTTTCCTCCAATCCCACTTTTGAAATATATTATTCATCTAATTTTTGTATTTTCCTGGGAGCCAGTGAATTGCCTCTAGATGACTTTGTGAGTTCCCTTCCAGCCCTACTTTCCTATAAACTAAGTGTCATTCTATTCCATTCTGCTCAAATTCCTGAACATTTATTATTTCAAAACGTGGGTAGGTTTGTCCTCCTCCTTGCTGATTTTTGTGAAGCTATCTTAAACCAAGTATGTTGGAAAAAATAATAGATTCATTAATGGATTTTCAGGACTTGAAAGCAAGGTAGAACAGAATCTCATTTTGGCACCTAAATCCACTTAAGGCACTGAATAGGTGGAATAGGTCTTCAGGGTTCAGTTGACTCTCTGTGACATCAGAGGTTTTTATTCCATAGTCCAAATTCCTAACGCAACAATTACAAACTCATCATAGTAAAAATCTTCCTTACATTTCAGTTCATAAACACTTTCCTTAAGCAGATTTAAATGTGCAGTACAAAAAAAAAAATCACCGTTTTGTACTAGCTTCTGAAAGGGAACTTCTGAATGTGATCTTATGATGATCATTTGAACCCCTAAAGCAATACCACAAATTACATACTTCTTGGCTTGGGCTTTTTAATTTTTGCCTTCTGCTCAGGTGTTATATTGGTTAGCACATAGTGTCAAAAGTAGCGGTGGACTCAGCAGCGGATTGGGGGATACAGTCCTCATGTCAACTGGCAGTGTCCCAGCAAGGTGTGGATCACAGGCTCCAAACAGTGTCTGTGCTGGAGGTTCTGGGATCTCCAGTCCCTGTGGGGTGCAGGGTCCATGCAGTTGGAATATGGGATAGGGCAGCATATAGCAGATCCTGGTCCAATCAAGAAGCACCTGGATTTTCCAGACCCAATCCCTCTTCTACACAAAAAGTGTGGATAGTGCTCTCACTGGGATGGGGGAACAATGGCCTGCCCCCTCCTGCCCACCCCACGCAACATGGTCAATTTCTAACATCCAGGGTAGAAGGATCTGGGGAGGGGTTCCAGGAACAGGGGGAACCTGGTCAGGTTAGGCTATGTCTATGTGGAAGTAGCTCAATGGTCTTTGGTTCCTGTTGGGTCAGGATCCATACTATCTGAATATAAGAGTAGTGGGATCTGGTGGATCTGGGTCAAATCAAGTAGGACCCAGATCCATCAGGCCCCTCACTGCCTCTAATGAAAAACAAACAAACAGTGGATCCTACCCTCACCGGGGTGGGATGAATCCAGGGACTGGTGCAGGGTCCTGAGTCTTCATGGATGGAAGGGGATGGGGGTAGGGGCAGGGGCGTGGAGGACCAGTAGGGGAAGTGGTCAGCAGTTTCAAGGGGCGGGCTCAGGGCCTGAGGAGTGGCAAGAGTCTGGAGTTTGCAGGGAAAGGGACAGGGTCTAAGTCACAGGGTTGGGTGTGAGATTTGCATGTTCAGGGTCTCTGGCAGGGGAGAGTCAGGGACTGGTGGAGTGTCAGGTGTTGGAGTCAGGTGTCAGGGGTTTCAAGAACTGACTAAAATAGGGTCTTCAGGATTTAATTGAGTGGCAGGGGTGAGTCAGGGGGCTGAAAACCAGAGCACAGTCTGGGGTCTGGGGTGGAGAGGTGGGGCTCAGGGGGCTCAGGGACCAGTGCAGGGTCTGAGGTCTGCAGGGCTCATGGTCAGGGAGATAAAGGTTCAGCAGAGGTGGGGGCTACAGAGTCCAAGGCTGATGGGTATAAGTCAGAGGTCTGGAGTCTGTAGGATCAGTCCAAGGTTGGTGGTATATCTTAAAGGTGCTGGTAGGTGGCTTTCCCCCACCTGATCAGGGTATGACAGAAGCACAGCATCTGAGATATGCAGAGAGGTTTGGCTTTTTCATTCCCTCAGGTATCAGGGGAGGAGCTTGTTATGTCCCTGAAGCACTAGAATGCAGCCCAACTTGCAGAGTGTCCTCCTGTGGTGGGATAGTGGGATTGCAGAGGTTAGTGCAGTTATTGAAGAGACTTAGGAATGCATGCAAGCATTCATTCAAATGCTTGCACTTTGATTGATCAGCACTTGAGCCTGGTCTAGCACAGTGCAGATGTCCCCTGTGCTGGCCATTTTTAGAGCTGATGAAGTGTTTTGAAAGCTTGTAGGTGGCACATTCCAAGTCATGGAACTGTGATTCCACCAGTTGAAACGTAACAATGTGAGTTATCTGCAGAGAAGAATGAAAAGGAGACTGGTAGAGTGCAGGAAGTTCTGCCTGATGCTTTGAAATAGAGCTGGAGAGAGGATTTCCTTTCTAACAAAATATGCTTGTTATCAAAGCATATCCATTAAAAAAAAAGGCTGTTATGAAAGCCAAAATGATTTTTGGAGAGAAAGAGGTTTTTCCATGAAAATGTCATTGGGCATTTTCTGAGGGAGACCAACCTCAGAGTTAGCCTGTGTTTGGTCACTCGTTTATGACTGTAGGGCACTTGGATTGGCCAATTAGACAGTGATACACACACATAGTTTTGATTTTGTCCCTACGTAGAATAAAAACACAATTTCAAAACACTGAAAGCTACCAGGAAATAGAACAGCTATTGCTTGCTCAGAAATCCTTCAATAATTTTCCTTAGAAAAATGAGAGTAATGAAATCATCAACATCTTAATTAGGAAAATATAGTCAAATATCTAACCTAGTGATACAATGGGGATGTTGAAAGGCAAGGAACATGTTAATATACAAGGGACAGTATTAATTAAATTCATAATATAAATATAATATTTATTTAGATCCTTTATATACTATAATAATTAATTTGATGGATGTATTAAGTTTAAAATTCTGGATATTTGATTAAATAGTTGACCTAATATGGTAGCTTAGCAAGAATGCTTTACCCACTAAAAGATGGCATTCTTATTATGGACATTGTTATTCTTATTAACTTTGGGTAGATAACCTTAGTTTGTAATCTTTACTGCATATTATTTATTTTCTTCTTATCATTATTAACATTGGAGAGAGAACTTTATTACTATTTACTTCCCTTTATTATACCATTATATTTTTATTACTTTGTTACTCCCTATTATTATTGTCATCGTGAGAACACTCTGCATTGCAAATGTCTTCATTATCAGTGGAAATTTCAAGGAAACCCAGGATCTTTTGGTCAAAATTTCTAGAGAATCATAAGCTACTGCTGCTCCCCCAAAAAAAAAATAGTAATAAAAAACCAAAAAAGTCTTCTTTGAACATGCAAAATTCAACTTGTAAGAGCAATCACTGGAAGCACAGGATTCTTGTTTCTTTAACATGTCAGGCAAAATTAACTCATGACATGGGACTCTGTTCAGCCATCAGAATTCCTGATTACATGATTGTTACTAGATTTGTTCTTGTGTGCTAGGCTGCTCTACCACTATTACCAGGCAAGGAGCCATGTCAAGGTTCATTTCAAACTGTTATTATGGTCCATACCCTGATAAATAATCTTCCTCCCATCCTCCACCCCCATATCCTCCGATTAAAATTTTATTTGATGTATTAAACATTGCCTGTTAGGCCTGTGAAAATAGGGAAATACATGATTGGATTCAGCCAATTTGGAGGACACTGATTTGATACGGAGATTCGGATCACTGCCTCGAATCAATTCAGCTGAATTGGCTTTGGAAGATTCAGTGCTGATTCAGAGATTCAGAGATTTGGCCATGGGGAATCACTGAAATATCTACAACTGCATCATTTTTTGACTGATTCAGATTAAATTGCAGGGATGGTAGCCCATTCTGAGAGCATAAAGCCTGTCACGCTTCAAGGAGGTAGGTATAGGGGTTTCTGGGAAACAACCTCAAGGTCCAGAAAGCTAAACTAATGTTGTGTGTGTGTTATGACATATATGGATGAAAACAACAGGGATGGTAGCATAAGACCTGTCAGGTTTCAAGGAGATAGGTGCAAGGGTTTCTGGCAAACTGGACCTCAAGCTGCTGACAAGCAAAACTCATGACATGGGTGACACTGTGTGTGTGTGTGTGTGTGTGTTAAGGGTGCACTCCCTGGCACTGGGGCCTCTAGGCCACACGGTAGTGTAATCCAATGGGGAGTCCTCCTCCCCTACAGCCTTAGTCCAGTCCACCTCTTTAAATAATAACAGTAAGCAGTGTACTGCAGCACAGTAGCATTAGCATTTCAGGCAGCCAAACTGTCACAAGCTATAGCCTTTTTTCCTTTCCTGCAAAAGCTTCTTCTCTAGCAGCTGCCAGAGAAATCTCCCTGACAGCCCCAGCCCTGGGGCTTAGATGTGCCCAGGGCCCTGTGTCCTTAAAGTCAGCTGAAGGTGCTAGGGGTGTTGGTCTAAGGACATGGCACTAGCAGACAAGATCCTTTGGGTCAATCTGTTATCTTTAGTAGACCAACTGAATAGTTAGAAAAATATATCTTAGCAAGCATTCAGGTTGAAAAGCCCTTCATCAGGCCGAGGAAGCACCTGTAGTTGTTGTGTGTGTGGGCTGTTACTGGACGGAAGGAATAGTAAATAATCCAGAGGCTGGCATGCAATGCAGACAAGAAAGCCAGTCAGTGAAAATGAAAATAGAGGCATCAGGGGGTGAAAGACAGGCTGGGGCGGGGGGGGGAGGGGGGCGCAGGGAGGGGAAGGAGGATGTAGCAGGTAAGACTGGAGAGGTGCCTGGGGAGTCAGATATCCAGCAGTTTGTAGTGTTTCAGAATTCCACTGTTTGTATTGAATCCATGAGTTTCTGTACCTAGGAGGCTGATGAAGTAAAGTTCATTTGCCCAGCTCTGAAAAGAGGTTTGTAAATTTAAACAAGCACCAAACCTTGCTAACCTAACCTCATCACCAGAAGACAACTTTCTACAGCTCACACCACAAAACCTGCTAACAATCTCCAGTACCCCCACAAACTGCACATCAAAATCTAACAAAGACAAGAATACCCAACTACCTGTGGGGGCACATTTTTCACAAAAAAATCCCCACTCTCTCTCCAGTCTTTCAGTCCTGATACTCAAAAGGAATTTACAGACCATCATTTCCTGGAACTGCCACACTGCTAGCAGTCCCACCAGGCCTCAGCCTTGGCAGAGTGCGGTTTTAGTGGTCATGCCCAGGACCTGGGGTCTCCTCCTTCCCCATAGCCCAAGATAATACCTCCAAATTCATCCTAGCACAGAAGCTCAGCAGGGACACAATCTTTTCTTGCTGGCTGGTGATACAGTGAGTGTCCCCTCCAGCTTGGAGAGTGGAGCATTAACTGGTTTAAAAAAATAAAACAGGAATAGGTGCATACAGAATGAGAAGGGTGGCACTCCATCTGCAGGTGGAGTTTGGGGAACACCAGCAGTGGGAGGTTCACCTTCGGGAATACCAGCTGCTTCACCAAACCAGGATCCAAGCAGGTGCAGTGGAGTGTCACAACATCCCCAGGAATGCTAAACACCCTCTTGCTTGGAACACCGGTTGCTGGACAGAACAGGTGTTCCCAGGCAACAGTGGCCAGATCCTGCCAGATTTGGCTGCAGTTTGCCCAGTAGGCCAAGGGGTCACAGTCCAGCAGCTCCCTGTGCTCAGCAAGATAGGTAGACACTAAAGCCTCAATGCTATCTTCCCAAGGCTGGGGTCTGGTGCATCTGGACCCCAACATCTAAGCCATGCCCTTGGCCCACATTGGCAGAAGTTGGAGAAGGCTGGTGCTGGGAGAGCTGGCATGGGAAAGTATATCTACTTCTTCCACATCCCCTCATCTCTGCCCTTTTGCCTCCCTAACTCTGTTTACAAGCACCTTCACCCAGTGATGGAGGGTTTTGCTGCTGCCAGTGCACATGCTCCCCTTCACCCTCAGGTCACACATGCCCACCAGCATGTGGACCATACTGGGCCACAAGGGTTCCAGTCATTTCCTGATGCCCTCCTTTAGCTGCCTCACCAGTGCCTGAATGTCTGGTGACAGCGGCTTGCCCCAGCCAGAAGCATTGATCCCCTCATTTGGTTCTCAAGTTCCCTCACTATGGGGATCACCTGTCTAAGGAGGGCATTGGCAGTGCCGAATGTCTTGGTGGCCTCCAGGAAGGGTTTGAGGACCACCATCGGGGAAATGGTATCCCACTCAGCTCTGTTAAGGGGACCACTGATCCCAGCCTTCCTGAGCAAAGCCATCTCATGGATGACCTTCTACTGCTCCATCAGCTTTTCCAGCATCAAGTATACGGAGTTCCACTGAGTCTCCACATCCTGCATGATTTTGTATTGCAGGATGCTCAGCTTTGCCTGTTTTTCCCACAGCATTTTGCGCCCCTTGAAGCTGTGGTATAAATAGCAGCACATCCTTCCTTCATTTTGAAATCAGCTGGGTGGTAGTGATGGCATCTCATCCCTCCAAGGCATCCCTGGCTATGAGGTGCTGTTTATGCGCCACAGTGGATGCCAACAAAGTTGACAGCATGGATGACCTTGACCATACTGTCCCCATTGTCAGTGACCACGAACCTGTGGGTGAGCTCACACTGCCCAATGAGCCAACCCTGAACCAGGCAGTTCATGACCACCCTTGGAAAGGCAAGTGACAGGTTTTCTGGCAGGGGACAGAGAGGGGCTAGAGGGGGCAGGGGGAGAGCTAGAGCTGCAAGTCCCCACACCCCAACATAGATGCCTCCTCTTTCCTGGCAGCCATGAGTCTTCTGCTGCCAGTGGAAGCAAGGAGGTGGGAGCAGTACCTCTCCCTCCACCTGCTGTGTGGGACTCCTGCATCAACTAGCCTTGAAGGAGAGTCCACCAATGGCCTGAGTGATAGTATCAGTGCCCTGTGAAGGAGAGGGAGGTATGATCTTTACCCTGTATGCTCTAGATATCAGAGGTGAAGTGAAAGGCTACCTGAAGCCCTGCCTTGTGCAGCTCCTCCCTCGAGTACTCCCTGCATGCCTCATGGAGGGCACCACTGTCTTGCTAAAGGTGGTGTTTGTGGGGACTTGGTAGGATGGGGCCACAAGCACCATAAGTCACCTGAACCCTGGCTGCTCAACTAAGGAGAAGGGCTGGCCATCCAGAGCAACCATCTCACCGATGCTGTGGGTGATTTTGCTCGGCCTTGCAATGCTTCACCCTTTGCTTTGGGGAATCGAGGGCTTTGGAGTGAGCAGGGAACTTCCCTTTGGGCACACTCCCATTAGTGCTAGGCTGAGGAGGAAGAAGAGCAAGGGGGTGGTGCCTTCTGAGATGCAGCATCACCATGGTGGTGAAGTGTTTTACCTCCTTGCCCCGGCTGATCTGTCTTCAGCAGTGCTGGCAGATAGCATACTTGATATCATTTGCCACCTCAAAGCGATCCCACACTACACCCCAATACTGGATTGAGGGTGGGGATGCTGCCTTATCCCTCTTCTCAACAACAGGAAGAGCTGACTCAGCTGAGCCACTTGCCCCCACAACCTCCTCTGAGGTGCCTTCCTGACAAGGAGACCTGAGTCCAGGGGAACTTTGAGGGGTGTGGAGCACAAACTCAGATTCTCCCTTGGTCCCCAGAATTTTTTTAGCTATGGTGCTCAGGTCCCCTGGTTCCAGATGCAGCTCCTTCTCTGGCAATGGAAGGCTTATTCTGGGAGAAGAAATTAGGGTGGAGAAGACTGTTATTCTGCTGCTGGTGCCTATTTCTAGAGAGGTGGTGCAGGTGCAGGGACAGGTACTGCTCCCACCTCCTTGCTTCCACTGGCAGCAGAAGACTCATGGCTGCCAGGAAAGAGGATGAATCTATGTTGGGGGAGGGGAAATGACTCACAGCTCTAGCTCTCCCCATACCCCCTGTAGCCCCTCTCCCTCCCCTGCCAGAAGACCAGCACACTTCATATTAATCTTTCCTGTGCTGGAAAATGTGTCTCTGTGTGCGTAACTAACTAATAATATGTGTCTTCTTCTTCTCTCATGTATGACTGTCTGACTTCTTCTTCTGTGTTGTGTTTATGGTCGTGTGTATACCTAAAATAATTCTTCTCCTTCTCCTCCTGCTCCTTCTCTTCCTCCTTCTATGACTTTCTGACTTCTGTGTTGTCTGTAGTTTGAACGTAAACATAATTAATAATAATAACTATATATAATCTGATCTCTTCTTCTATGGCTCTCTGACTTCTGTTTTGTTTATCTGAATCGCTATTGGACTTCTGTGTTGTTTGTAGTCTGTATGTAACTATAACTAATAATATTAATAACTATATATAATTTCTTCTTCTATGAATGTCTGGCTTCTTCTGTGTTGTAATAATATCTGACTTCATCTATGATGTATGTGTGTGAGTGTGTAGCATATGTGCTCCCCTTCACAGTGATGGATTACACTGCCAGATAAAACACACCTTTCTTTTTAAAAAGTTTTTTGGGAAAAAAAGAACAAATATAAATTGAAAGATAAGCAGAGGGATTCTAGTTAGTAAGCTATATCCAATCCTTTCCAAGAACAAAAAGTAGCAGGAGACTGACTAGGTAGGAAGGCAAGCCAGTCCAGTACCTTTCATATGTTGTTGCTCAAGCAGAAACAGCTCACAAAAGGCACAGAAAGCCTGCAGACAGAGGCTTATATACTGTTTCTACATTCCTCCCCCAGACCACTGTGATTGGAAGGGGACTCAGAGGAAGATTATAGTCACTGGCCAGCTAGAGATGTCAGTCTTCCCCTTGTGCTCCCCCTCACTCTTCTCATTTTTTGTTCCCCTGAAAGACTGCTTTTCAAATCTCTGAAATCCTAAATCTTTTCTGAATTGATTCAGAGGTGTTTTTTTTATTCTCCCAACTTGATTCAGATTCAGATATTCAGCCTCCAAATCAGGCCAAGTCTTCTCTAAATCAAATTTTAGACCGAAGCTTTGCACACCCCTATTGGCTGTCAGTCCAATTGAATAGGAACTTGCAAGTGTTACAGGTAGATTTTTCAAAACATTTACCAGACTCACTGAAAAATCTAAATTATGTTTTATACAGATAATGTTATCTACAGCATTTTTACCTTTGCTTCTAAACATCTTCCTCTATGGACGTATCTGGTTTGGTTTCTCTTTCTCTCTCTTCTTTCATTTTTCCCCCTCTGATTTGACAGTTTATAGCTATAGAATAGAGCTGTCCTATGAGGATATATTTATTTTTCTTTGATGGGAGGAGCACAGTTTCTTTTCATTCTGTTAAAACACCCAGCCATGAGTCTTAAAACAGCAAAGCAATGCATCAGCAGTATCCCAAGTCTCCATCTTTCATAGGTCTTTTTTTCCTCTGTCTTGCCTCCTCCCCTTCAGGTACTTCAAAATCTTTTGCTAATAGTTCTGAGATATATCCACCTAGAGCACAGACCTCTTTTCTTCCTGGATTCCATATGGTTCTTTCCAACCACCTATGCTGTACTTGTAGTTCCTGATCCACTGTGAGTTCTGTCCAAACCCTTGTTTATCCTCTTCTTTTTAGAGACCTCCCCAACATCATATCTATAGCACTCTGGTTTTCTTCTTATATCCCACATATTTTCCCAGTGAGCATTGCTCTTAGCTAACAGTTTCCAATTACTAAATTCCTTTGCCCTGGGTTTATAAAAAGGAGCAAGCAACTTGACATCTATAGTCCCCCTTAAACAGTGACCAAACCATTATACTGAAAAATGTTTCAGCACATTCCCTGTTCATATTTACATGAATATAAAGGACTGGCAAACCTATTACACTGTGCAACACTTCATCATATTCTATGTATTCACTAGAATAAACAGTTCAATTAAATTTTTGCTGTGGTTGCATTCTTTTATGTTTGAGTTTTAAGGAAGGAATCTTCATGAAAACTAATTCTCTCATATCTAGTTAAAATAACTGTGTTATATAAATATTGAGATAGTAAAGCAATATTTTATTCTAAGAGTTCTGCCACCCAGTTAAAAGAGTAGCACCAATATCATGCAACCTGTATGTCAGATTTCTAATCTATAACAGTATCTATTGAAACTAAAAGTTACTGACCCCTGCCATATAAAAAAGGTTACCTGGAAGGATCCATGGTCCTCTTAATACAACTAAGCAAATTCAACTCAAATCGTAAGTATGAGATCCACTCAGCTTGGTCCTCAAGGACATCACATTGAGATGACTGGAAGTGAAAAGTTTTGGGAATTAAAACAGAATTATTTATGGATTCATGATGTTTAAGACCAGAAGATACCATTATTATGTCAACCAGTCTGACCTCTTATATGCCATAGGCCATTATATTTCAAATAATTACCCTTAGAATAAACCAGGATAGCATGAGTTTGGCAAAAGCACAACTACCAGTCAGCCTGTCTTGATTTGAAGACATCAAGAAATCTTCCCACTTTCTTTGGTCATTAATTCTGATGGTTAATACCTTCACTTCAATAATCTGTAATTTTTCAGTTGAATTGTCCTGGCTTCTGCTTTTGGTTCTTCTCTAATAGATTATTGTAGGATTCTGTCAGCATTGTTAGGAGGTTAAGTGTTACTGATCATGTCAGCCTCCCTCTGTTTGGATTGCCTGTGTGCATGCTGGCAGGATACCATCAGCAATACCTCAATTTGAGGATTATCTCTACCACGGCTCATTGATGGATCTTGAAGTGATTTAAGAGTCTAATCCTTGAGCCACAGACCTATCTTCGGAAGTTGTGGTTCTTTCCTCAGGGGACAGAAGGATATACACTAGGATTTCATTCCTTTTCCTTTCTCCATTTTCTCTTTCAGGGCAAGATGCTTTACCTTGAAATAGGCTACTGCTTGGTTGAAGTTGTGGTGCAATTGGAGTCGGATGACAACTAGCTCCTTCATACATTATAATAGTTCAATAAAGATATAGAACTGTTTCAACCTAAGTTAGGAAATTCAAAATATTCTTCAAGGTGAAAGTAAGGAGGGTGGTCTTGTAGTTACATCTTTGAACTGGGTCTCAGGAAATGCAGGATCACATCAGTTCAACAGCGGAGTTTGGAAGAGTCACCTAATTTCTTAGTACATCCATTTTCAATCTTACTTTTGTATGAAGTATTCTCTTTATCATTTTTGTATGGTTTGTTTTGACCATAAACTTTTTTAAAGCATGGAATGAACATTACTTAATGAATATTCAGGGTACATTTTATAGAGCCCTGATCTCAAAGTATGTGGGTGCTACTGTAATACAAGTAATAATAGTAATATTTTGCTCACATACAACAGCAACAGGAGACGGAAAAATAGTAGAAGCAGAAATAACATGTTACAAGCCAAAAATAATCCAGTTACTCACCCACCACAGAAACACGTGCCTGAGTTGCAACAGAGTCTGTTAATTCTGGATCAAACTCATCATCCATCTTTGGACCCACAGGTAAGGCAATCATAGAAAATATCATTCAGGACTGTGAGGGATGTCTGATGATGTTTTCATTTATATTAAGAATATCTATTCCTGTCCTTATATATAACCCTCATAAAATGATGTCACAGAAGCACATAAACACTAATGAATATTTCTTTACAACTTCCTTCTAAGGTAAAAAATAGAATCACTTTAATATATAGCTCAGTAGAATGAAGCACAGATTTTATGGAATGTGCCTAAGGTTATAAAAACAAGCCTGTTCTAAGCCAGAGATCAGACCCTAAATTGTTCTATCATGACCTTAAGCGCAAGAATAAAATTGAACTGTCAGCATTTATTTTTATTGCATTTATGACGCAGCCATGCACTAGGACCCTTCATGTGTTGGTAATGATTAGCTGTATAAGGAGAAAATAAACTTTGCCCTTACCCTAAAAATGCATAAGATCATCTTTCCTCTCATGAGTATAAGTATCTAGCTGTTATGGTGACAGGCACTGTTACATACTTCACATAAATATGAACTATACTTTTTTCTAGAACACATATTGCAAAGATCTTTTTACCTCAAAGCAGATATACTAAAATTCATTTGCTAGTCCTATGAAATGTTGATCTGTACACAAAATGAAAATAATTATTTGTAATAATTTTAAATATTTCAGAGAAACTAACAAATTCAAAAATATTCATAAAAGATGCAGTCAACTCTGTAAGCTGTATGCATAATGAAAAACAATGTGTACTAATCACTTAATACACTAAAATATTTGTTTATTAATTCACATAAATTATTCAAGGAGCTAATTTCATCAACTCTAGTAAAGGTATTGCATTATCTACTTCTACTTTACAAGCAAAACTCATTGAAGTCAACTAAAAAGACTTATTTTCTATCGTTTGACTTTAGCATTAGGTTCTAAATACTTTAGCTTTTTTGGGGGGGGGGAGGTGAGAGAGAGGATAGATGATGTACCATTTTGCTCCTTACTTGCTCAGTTAGGATAGATCTGGCCTGCATTCAAAATTCATCTTTCAGTGCTTATTAGAACAAATTGTGCTACTTTTGCTTGGACTGTAAACAGTATTAGTCAGTGTGGGAATACAACCTTGATTCACTTTAATAGGACCAATACATTAACAGTCATCTGTGAATACTGACACTTGTATAGTAGTATTAAATTTTTCAACCACAGTAAGTTGCATCCACTAGATGGAAACATAAACATATTCTTGGGCAGGCAGGAGGTTGTGTGTGTGGAGGGAGCGGGGGGAGGCAGGGTGTGAGGAGGACTGCAGGGAAGAGGTTCTTTTAATTCAGATAAAGTTACATCAACCTTCACATTCAAGGGTAGAAACATTCAATTCAAAATACTTTACTGCTATAGTACTATCTTAAAACTAATATTAGGATTCTGCATATCCTTTTGTTACAAATAATGCTGCTTTTAATAATGTATGACTATTTTTTCTCCAACCTGATAGTGGATAAAAAACATAAAAATGGTTTGATGGATGGGTGTAAGAGGGAGCCTAGGGATCCTGTTAGTTTCAAGGAGAAAATGCCCAGGGATGTCCCCAGATGGAAGATTCTGCATGAGAGATGGCAGTAGAACTGGCTATCCAAGTGTTTTAGGCTGAGTGCCTAATGCAGAGCAAATAGCTCTGTAGTGGTACAGCAGAGCAGGGCCTGCGTGGGCCTTGCTCAATAGGGTAGAGACAAGATACTGCTATAACAGGGGCCAACGTCAGTAAGCTACCCTGTAGAGCAGTCAGCAAACCAAATTCAAATGCACCTGTGGCCAGCTCAGAGAAGTCATATGACTGAAAGGGGGCAGAACTTGGGAGACAAGGCAGTCATTCTGGCCATGGAGACTGAAGGGGAAAGAGCTCTGCTAGAAGATGGCTGTTGCTGGTTGACTTACTGAGTTCCTGCCAAGCTTGAGAACAATGAGTAAGGAGTTGAAAATGGAGACCCAGAATGGGGATATTTTGGTAGACAGCCAGTGTTCTAGAAAGTTGTGTTATAGACAGTGTGTGTATGTTCTGTTTGAGTTTGAACTAGTGGACTGGGTTTGGGAAATACCAGTGGTGCCTGAAGGGAATGTGATTTGGCTTTTAGCCCCACTTGGGGCTGGGTTTAAGGTGCTCAAGCAGAGTAGAAACCAGGGAGGGAACTCAGTGCTTGAACAGGATAGGTTCAGATAAAGGAAAAGGGTGGAGGCTGAGACCCCAATAAGGGAACAGTGGCCTGAAGAGGAATAATATTGACTTGGGGCACATTGCCCTCACCTGAATGATGACAGGTAATACCTGTGGGGCATGGGCATGGATGTAGCAGAGATCAGAGGCTATGAATAGCCTATCAGGCAATAGGTGTACTGAGAAGTGTGGAGGGGAGGGAGGGAGAAAATGTATGGACCAGGAAGGGCCACAGAACATGAGAGTAAGATTAAGAGCAGTGCGCTGGTAAGATGATAGACCTAGTCTCTCTCTATGACTCCTGGGACACCTCCCTTTTTCCAAACTTACTAAAGAACATCAAGATGTGGCAGGAAAGAGCAAAAGGGTGAGCAGCTTTAGAGGCAGAAAAGGGCTAGAGCCATTGGGCTGCCAAGGTCAGACTTAATGGTCACTCCTGGGACTCGGTCCTGGTACAGGGGTGTTTTCTATTAAAGGTGGAGAAGAATTGTACTATGTAGTTTGGAGCAAGAGTATAAGGTAGTGTTTTAGGAGAAGGAATGACATGGAAATTTTCATTTGTGGATGCTTCAGCATCTGAGGCCATTTGGTGCCATTAGGCCAGATTTTCCTACCACTTATGCTGATATAAATTAGACATAATTTAAGTAAATGTAGGTAGATTAGTGTAAAGTAGAAAATAATAGATCTATCACTTCTTACCATGAAGTAAAATATCTTAAGCAGCTTTATTAAAATTCATGTAAAATAATCCTATATACAAAAACAGAGACTGCTATAAGTTTATTTTAATTTGATGAATATCTGGACCCAGCTTGTCCTATCGGAAATAATTTGTTTTAAACTATGGCCAAGCTCCCTTTAAACTGATACCATTTCAGGCTGATATTTGTTTGCCCTGACATCAGAACCCAAGCTTTCCAGTTGAAAACTAGTTATGGTGTCCAAGTGAGCATCAGTCAGACATACTACTTTGGACTTCAGTGGAAAAAATATCTGTTGTCCCCAAAATTAACCATACATCATTTAATCAATAGCAAATAACTGAGAAGGACTCTTTTAAATGAAATAACTTTTTAATTAATCTTTGATAGTAACAAGGTGCATCTACATGAGCACTTAATTTGAAGCAATAAACTCCATAGCAGTTTGAGCTGGAATAAACTACTTCAGGGTGCAGTGTCTACATGTGCAGCCATGACATCATAAAATCATAGAAAATTTGGGTTGGAAGGGACCTCAGGACGTCATCTAGTCCAACCCCCTGCTCAAAGCAGGACCATCCCCAACTAGGTCATCCCAGTCAAAGCTTTGTCTGGCTGGGTCTTGAAAACTTCCAAGGATGGAGTTTCCACAACCTCTCTGGGTAATCTGTTCCAATGTTTTACTACCCTCCTAGTGAGAAAATTCTTCCTAATATTTAACCTGAACTTCCTTTGCTGCAACTTGAGACCATCGCTTTGTTGTCCTGTGAGGCCAGGCCAACACTCAGGATCTCAAAATTGTGCTGTTAGAAGGGAGGGTGTGACACAATTGCGCATACACACACACACACACAAATCAATTAGGTACATACACACACTGGGTACATGCACCCCCACCACCAACTCAGGCACACACACACACAAAATTACCAGCCTAGACACATGCACATCTATCACCAATTCAAGTACATATACACTATACACACCAAAAATTAGACAAAATCAGTTACCAACACCTGCACACCAAAAACATATACACAGATCACTAATTCATATATAATGCACTCGATTATATATATCGTGCATGATTATATATATGCACATGAATATATATATTCACCTGTTCACACACATACCACCCACCTACATGTACACACAGGTAAGTTCCTAACTTGGACACAGTGTGTCTGTGTGTGTTTGGGGTACTTGGGGGAAGGTTAAGGGGAAAAAGTGAAAGTGTAGGGAGTGAAAGTTGCTTGGACTGGGATTAGAACTGATAGACCAGAGAGAAGCTGGGCTGAAGAAGTGAAGCACTGGTGCTGGGATGGAAGCAAGGGAAAAGCCTGGTGGTGAGGAGGAGACAGCCAGGAAAGAGAGAACCAGAAAGCTGGGAGATGAGGGCTGGCAACTGAGAGGCAGAATGTTGGGAAATCAGAGGGGGTTGGAACTGAAAGGCAGAAAGCTGAGAGGTTGGGGGAGGCAGGGCTGGAAACAGAGAAGCAGAAAGCTGGGAGACTGATGCTGGAAACTGAAACAGAAAGCCAGGAGATAACCGGGAAACCAAGAAGGAGGGCTGGGAGGTCAATAAGACAAAAACCCAACTCGGGCTTTCAAAATGACAGGTTTATTAGACAACATACTACACAGCCCCGCAAAGTTATTGGTTCCTACACACGTATACACACACACAAGTACTCCCATACACACCCACACAATGGTAGCAGGAGAGAAAAAGGCTTGGTGGAGGGATTGAAATCAAGGTGTGTAGGGACAAATCCAGGTCCTTTGCTTGGGGAAGGAAGGTGGGTCATAGCTACCTATCCTGGGCTGTGAGTTGATCCTCAATGGCCAGTCAGGGTCTTCTACAGCAAGGTGTTGTCCAGAGGGGGGTTGCCAGCAGGGCCTCTGGGTGGATAGGTGGCATGGCGTGGTGCTGGTCCAGATGGAGAAGGCATCCCTCTGGGTCTGTCTTCACTGCCCCCTTTTATAGGGGCAGACCTTCTATGACCCTAGTGGCAGAGGCATGCCCAGGCAAGGGTAAACCCTGGTGTACTGAACATGTGCATTCCAGGTTAGGACATACAGTTTCAGGTGTCTCTAATGGTGGGTTGGCTGGTTTCTGCAGCAGTCTTTGTCTTTCAAATTTTTAGCCAGGGAGGGTCAATGCAGAGTGATGGCTGGGTCGGCTAGTTGATAGTTTAGTCATTCAGAGGGAGCTATTTTTAGATCTACAGCCTTTGTCTCTTAAACACCCTCATTCACCCCCATTCATTCAGGAACCAATTTACATGATACTGGTTAGGCATGAGTCATAGGTTACACCCAGGACACAAGATGGAGGCTTGACATACAAAATGGAATCAATACAAACATAACAGAACACTATTTACAATATAAAAAGGGGCTTATTACAATAATTTCATACAAGAACTTAGCTTACCTAGTACTACTTCTAATCAATTATAAGGGACAAAGAGGGCAGAGAAAAAGTTTGAAATGTTAGGAGAAGGGGAGGGAGTGTATTTTTAAATTTAAAAAAAAAAAAAGAAAAACTGGGGATTTTGCTACAGCTCCTTGTTCTATCATTTGCCATCCCGCAGAGAAAAGTTTAGCTCCATCCTCTTTTGAACCCTACTTCAGGTAGTTGAAGGCTCCTAGTAAATCCTCCCTCAGTCTTCTCTTCTCTAGACTAAATATGCCAAGTTCCCTCAGCCTATTCTCAGAAGTCATGTGCCCCAGCCTTCTCACCATTTTTGTTGGCCTCCATAGCTCTCTCTAATTTTTCTACATCCTTTCTGTACACAGTCCTCCACATATGGCCTTACCACTGCTGAATAGAGGGGGATAATTTCTTTTCTTGACCTACTGGCAACACACCTACCAATGCAGCCCAATATGCCATTAACTGTATTGGAAACAAGGGTACACTCCTGTCTCATATTTAACTTATTGCCCATTGTAACCCTCTAGGTCCTTTTATGCAGAGTTCCTGCCCAGCCAGTCAGACCCCGGCTTGCACTGATGCATGGGATTTTTCTGTCCTGAGTGCAGGACTTTGCATTTGTTCTTAAATATCATGAGATTTCTTTTGGCCCAATCCTCCAATTTGTCTAGGTCACTCTGTATCCTAGCCCTAACCTCCAGTGTATCAACTACCCCCCGCCCCCCCGTTTGGTGTCATTTGCAAACTTGCTGAGGGTGCACTCTGTCATCTTCCAGGTCGTTGATTGAACAAAACAGGCCACAGGACTGACCCTTAGGGCACTCCACTTGATACTGGCTACCAACTAGACATTGAGGCATTGATTACTACTCTCTGAGCCTGCTGCTTCAGCCAGTTTTCTATTCACATTACAGTGCATTCATCCAGCCTATACTTCCTTAGTTTGCCTTAAAGAATGTTGTGGGAGGCTGTGTCAAAAACCTTGCTAAAATCAAGGTACACAACATCCATTAAGCCAGTCATCTCATCATAGAAGGTGATCAGGTTGATCAGGCATGACTTGCCCTTGGTGAATCCATGCTGACTGTTCCTAATCACCTTTTTTCTCCTCCAAGTGATTAGAAATGAATTCCTTGAGGAACTGCTGCATGATTTTTCCAAGAAGTGAGGTGAGGCTTACTGGTCTGTAGTTCCCTGGTCCCTTTCTTAAATGTAGGCACTATTCCATTTCCAGTCATCTTGGATCTCTCCAGATTGCCATGAGTTTTCAAAGGTGTTGGCCAGTGGCTCTGTAATCACATTAGCCAACTCACTACTTAATATGGAGACAGGTCAAAACTCATCTACATGGTGATGAGAATCTAACACTCTCTTTTTACATTTTGAGACCCTCTGGTTTTGAAGTTAAATGGTTCACTTCATAGAAACACCTGTGGGCAGCTCCATTTCCTGAGGTGCAGTACTCCTACTCGTTTATTTCATCTCCATTTCAAAACATTTTTCTTTGTAATAATGGCAGAGCTGTTGCTTTCTTTTTAAAAAAATACAAATAAAATAATTAGTGGAAAAAGTGAACTCCTATATACTCTGGTTTCCATTAGTCTTCATTATTAATAGCACGTGCTAATGGCTATAAATAATAGATGCACATAAAAGCTTTTAGAATGCAGAAACCTAATGAACCCATTGTACTTTAGAATACATGAGTTTTCCCTACTCTTAAGTGTTGACAGGCTTTTAAAGGCATTTTCAATCTTGCAGTTTTCTAATAGGCATAAAACATTATTTCCAGCAACAGCCTGAATTTATCTAAATTTCAGTGACCCAAAATTGACAGCAAATGCACATAGATGGATTTGGAAGCAATTCAGTATCATTGATCTGTCTGAGAATTGATATTTAGTTCCAACCCCTGGATTAATATAGAGAATAATTTCCATCCATTAAATAATTATTTATATGTATAATGAAATGAAGAAAGAGAACCAAAAAATATTAAATAGGGTGCTTCTGGTATACACCCCTTAAGAATTTTACTTTTTCAGATCAATACTTACAAACACTATACTTTAAGGAATGTCTATTCACTGTTTTTAAACTTAGTATTCAAATAAGGACCATAACCTTCAGTAAACTCTGCAGTACAAAGGAACACAGATCCTGAAAAATGCTGACTCCTGGACACTTCTATGGGTGGTCAGTTCCACTGTCCTGAAGCAGCATGAAGACACTAGGAATGCCTCCCAGAATTTCCTATAATATATCAGTAGCACACACAGGCCTTTCTAGATAGTGAAGTTACCAGCCCCAATAGTAGAAGCCTCAAGCACTATACTTCAAGTGAATTATTTTCTAAACTGAAAGCAGTGAAGCTGTGGCCAGGCCATGCAGGTGAATAAATTAACTTGAGGCCAGCTAATTATCACTTCACTTCCAAGTGACAGCGCCAACTAGACAATTCCATGTTCTTCATGGAAATAGATAAACTAATTTATATATAACTGAAATAAGTATAGATATCTCCATGAGTATATAAAATTAGAGAATATATATGTTCATTTGTGTTTGTGGGGTATAGTGGCTAGAAAATGATATTTTGGAAGTTTGCTTTTAGGAATTGGCTTGTAGTTATTGCATTAGAACAACAGTCCAGAGGAACAGTAAGGGTTAATTGGTTTCTCAAAGCCTATTTGTGACACAGCTTCTTTCAGGGCAGACACTGTGTCTGAGGCCAATGGACAAGCGGCATAAACGAGCTGGGAAATTTAGAACAGTGTACCCATAACAGAGATAAGGGACTCTGCAGCATTGTCTAGGTCACGGAGCGCTTGGAATTTCCAGTTTTGGTGGACCAACCAAATCAGGAGGTCAGGGCATGCTCAAGTTAAGACACCAGTAAATGACCCAATTAAGATGTGTGCATATGAAGGGTCTGGGAAACAGGAATATGCTGATAGAACAGGGCATGGAAAGTATGACAACCACAGGGAAACCCGTCAACAGTACCCAGAGATTAAGAGTCATCGGAGGAGGAAAAGAATACAAAAGGATGGATTTCAGAGCAGCAAAGAGTCCCCAAAGAAGATCCTGAGGCCACCATGGACAGAGGGCACACCACCAGCCCATCTCATCCACCTCACTGGGGGAGGATGGGCCTCAGCCTTTGACCTCCAGGGTGCTGGCATCTGACATTCAAGAAAGAGCCACAGGGTGATGCTCGCGTGTTGGCCAAATGTACCTTCCCTCTATTACAGCCCTGGGACTGGTAGATATAGAATTCAGGGGACGGAGGGGTATTTTGTTTGCCTTGCCTGCATCATTCTTGTCTGCTATCACTATGTATAACTAAAATTTGTGTATTATTGAATGCAAAAAGTTGTGGTTGGTCTCAGTGTTTGTCTTCCCAGAAAAAGGTATCTGGGTCATAAATCCAGTGCCAAAAGGGTCCACAGGCAGGCAAAACTCATGACATGGGTGTTGTGGGATGGTGTGTGTGTTCATGTGTGCCCTTCCTAGCACTGGGGCCTCTGCACATCATGGTAGTGTGCCCCCGTGAGGCCTCCTCCCTGACTAACTCATTGACTCAAGATACACAGTGGAATTCTGGCACACTACAACCTGCCAGACATCTGACTCCCCAGGTACCTTTGCACTTTTACCTGCACTGCTACATTCCCTGACCCCACCCTGTCCTTCACTCCCTGATGCCTCCATTTCCATTTTCAATGACTGGCTTTCCAAATCTTTTCTGAATTGATTGGGAAAGTGTAGAGCTTCTAGAAATTTGATTTTGATTCATAGATTCAGCCTCTGAATCATCTAAATCATCTCCAAATCTGAATCACGATCTGAAGCTTTGCATTGCCTTAATGAACAGTTTCCTTGAACACCAGAGGCCCACTAGCTTTTGAGCTGACTGCTGACCTAAGCATTCCCACAGGGTCAGCAGGTATTCTCAGATATTTATGGCATCCAGCCTGTACATCCTTGCCCCCCACTCTGTATATAAACCCAGGAGGTGTACCATTGCTTCAATCCTGCTGTTATGCCACAGTAGCCGAATAAACTGTCCATATCTGCTTTTAACTCTGAGGGCCTTGTTACACATTGCACTTTAAGCATCTCAAATGTTGATCAGTGTGAGTGCTAGGTTGAGTTTGGAGCAGTCACACCTTAAGGCTAAAAACCTTTTTTGACTGCCCCCTGCCTACACAGCTGTCACTTGTCACTAGAATGCTGGCAAGCAGGGACCTAACTAGGAGCTACAGCTGTGCATTGCCACTGTGTGGCTCATGAGCCAGGATAGGCTTCTATCCCTGATCTAGGTGGTGGGGAAGTGAGAGATGGGCTGGAAGGGATGTGGAAACATGAAGTTGGGAGGTAGAGAGTTAATGGGATGGGGTAGGTAATGGAATGGGAAATGAAAAGGAAATGCAGGTGGGAGAAGAGTGGTGAAGTGAAGGAAGTCATTCATGGAAAGATAAAACAAAAAGTAATAAAACATTGGAAAGAACAGAAGTAAATTAAAGAAGTTCTTGTGTTTTAATAAATTAGGATTTGGCGTTGGAGTATAAGGGGCACTGGTTGTGCTTTCTAGTAGATGGGTGATAGGAGTGGTGAGAGAGAGTACTTTTGGGAGAGCTACTACCTCTTCCCCAGAAGAAAGCCCCAGTTCATGGAGACCCTGTTACCTCTTAGCTCCGTGTTCTTGGGGAACCCTGATACAGGACACAGCCTGTCTGACTCACAAAGAATTTTCCCCTCCTCTACCTGAACAAGAACTGATTATGAAAGACATTGAAGATGCAGTGGGAAACACCTAAAGCCCTCCAGATAAGGGAGCAACTTCCCTGGTTTCATTTTCATCCGAGATGGAACCAGATGACAACTCATTTAAATGGGAGATTGGACAGGAATGCACCTTCATTAGCATTCAGGATAGAAAACAGAGATTCCAAGGCAAGAACTGCACTGAATTCTGGGATCAGAAAAGCAGAGGAGCACTGCATGATGGGGAATCTGTGCTCCAAATGCTAATCAATCCACACACACAGCTCAGCATGTATCAGACCAATTCTGATCTGGATTTACAAAGGACCTTCTCCTTCTGCCTCCCACACCTCATCTAACCAGAACTTAGCTGAAGTTTAATAGGCATCTCAGGCCATACATTCCCCATTCCCACTATGGGAGTCCTATTTAAATTTGATTGACTAAAACTTGGTTACCGAGTTAGGGAATGCTGAGGCAAGAGACCAAGTCAGAGGTGGTATGGGCAACATTTGGACAATGATAAAGGGTTCATCACAGCATCCAGCCCATTGGAGCCCTAACCATAAATGCTGTCATACTTTTCCTGGGATGACTGGTGGAAGTCCTCCCCTTAAAGTTTATGAACACTCTAAGTAATCAATCCCTTTTAGCAAGATCTGGAAAATTCATGCTAATCTGAGGCCTATTTATAATAGGTAAAAATACAAAAACGTGACTTTGCAAGACATTTATTGTTTCTGAAGAAACAACGAGGTATCCCATCCAGTATATCTGCTATCCATAAGAATTTCAAGCTGGCTCCTAAGTGTCTGGTTATTTCTTAACCTTATGTTTTTCCTGGTTATTGATCAGTTTCTTGAGATGTTCCAAACCAGATAACCCCTTGTCAATAGAAAAGACAATTATTTATACAATTAAAAGAATACTTTGAAGAAGCTGAACTGAGGGTATAAAAATCTGTAAAAGCAGCAACCTGTGTGCTTAAAGAGAAGAAATCTCTCTGACACCATCCACTGTTGTTCTAGAGAAGCTGGAAGAAACAGATCATCTCCCTTCGAGGATTGTGCTAAGAAATTTACCTGTCAGCATTAGAACCCAAGTGCCTTGGACTGGTGAGACCCTAGCTCTTGCTCTCTTTCTATTCTCACTAGGCATAGATTTCTGAACCTGAATTGTGTTAGTTAAACTTGAGCTAAGTCTCCCCAAATACTTAGTGAAACCAGGGTAGTATTGTAATTGTTTTGATTGTTTTCCTTTGCATGTCTATTACTACTAGTGCCATTATACATTTCATATACTCAGCAATAAATAACTTTTATAGTCTAACTGGTGGTAACCAGGTGTATGTTTCCTTCTACTTCTCCTTCCCCACTTGTTCTGCAGCAACGCTTCTTTTACCTAAGCTAAAGATCCCTGTTTAGCCCAGAAATACTGTGGGGTCTGTTCATCAACAGTCTACCAGTATTAGGAAAGTTAGGGCAAAAGATTGGGATGTGCTGAGTTTTAAACACATAAGAGGATCAGCTTGTACAGGCAGATTGACCCAGTTTGGCTCAGATGTACCCTAATGAACTGAATGCTGGCCCATGAGGGTGTCCGCTGGACACCCAGCTGGATTCAGAGGTATTCTGTTCACCTGTGTGCTTGTGTCTGACTGCATTTTATTGTTACCTTAATGAACTGATTCCTGGCATATGAGGGTGTCAGCCTGTCCATACTGATCAACCCAGCCAGGTCCCGCATATCACATTAATCTGTGTGTGGTTGTGTGTATGACTGATTTGGTGAGTGGAGGAACCCAGCCCAATTGAAGTTGAGTCCTGCAAGATAGCTCCATTGGGGGTGAGGACTTGCAGAAGGGAGATATACAGCTCTGTATAGAAACACCAGTACACAAGCAGCGCATTGATAGAATTACAAAGACCCTAGAAACATGTCCCTAATAAATGAGCGCACCCCAAAGTGATGGGCAAATCTGGTAACAATGCAATCCAGCTCCCTACCTTGTTCCCCCCTACTTCTAGACCTAGCTATGCCCTGCTACTTGACTAGCTAGTCTATGCACTACAGGCTCTTTAGCTGGAGTCATTCCCTGAGGTTGGAAAGATCACAGTCCCAGGGGTGAAAAGGAGAGTTGGTTTTGTGACAGAACTGCCTCCTGGGCTTCAGGGGAAGGGAACACTGTCTACTGGAGGACTGCATCTTGAGTGGCTCATCTGTGGAGAGTGACTACACATTAACGGAACACAAGTTGGGTAACACAGATCAGAGATAAACCTCTCCTGGAGTGGTATAACTTTAAGCCACTTAAAGTGTACTTAAAATTAGTTTCCTGTATTAATGTGTGGACAACCCAGGGGTTAAAGAGCTGCAGAAGCCACCTAAAATTAATGTGTAAGAAGACCCCAAGATGTGCAGGAACTGAGATATCATTTTAAGCATATTCAACTCAGTTGATGTTTTATTTTTCCTACTGGTTTGAAAATGTTCTTAAAATATTTAGTTTGAACTTTTATGATGAAATAAGTGACCTAGCTTAGCTCTGCAAAAAACTACACTGCTTCCATGGATTCATTTTGTTTTATAGAAATATATCAGAACACATTTTTGATCTTCTGGAATATCTTGTTTTCCTTCCCTTATACAAGTTTTATTCCCAGTTTGATAGAATCCTAGGCTCATTAAATCAAAAGCATAGCTCCCATTGACACAAATGGGTCAGAATTTCACCCCTTATTTAGCTTGTGTCTCTCTGATATGTTCAGGCATCTAAAGACAGATAAAAGTGTTGTATTATGTATAATGTTCTAAACTTTAACAGCCTATTACTTATTACTTAAGTAATATTATCAAATCCAGTAATAAATGAGAAAAAAAAATCTCTGAGCCTTTTAAGTCATCTGTTTTGCCCAATTGTTAATCTTGAGCATACCTAGAGCAGGAGTGAGGAGCCAGGTCTTGTTTCTCCACCCTAGTTGGCAGGGAGATGGCATAGATTTGGCTTTTTGCAACTATACTGTTTCCAGATCTATAGATAGTGAGCACACCACTGCCTTCTGTTATGTAGCTGTGGCAGGGCACTGTGTGTGCCTGCTGCTTTAAGGGCCTGGAGCTGGCAGCCACCAGGTGCCTGATGAGGGCAGCCATTTTGGATTCAGGCTGCCCATATAAGCAAGGCAGTTCTGCTGCTAGAGGCTAGGCAACAACATTGCCTGGCTGGAGAGTTGCTGCTTTCATCTGGAGGTAAGGGAGGAGCTGTAGGGGATGGATAAGAGGCTTCTGGTCTGGGCATGACCTAAAACTGGACCCTGTTGGGAGTGGATGGCCTGGTGGGGCTCTCATTGGTGTGGGAGCCCCCAAGAAATGCCAGGCCAGTGATCACCTGAGTGAAAGGCAGGTTGGGGTGCCCTAGCCCCTACAACTGGGTGGGTAACCCCATTGTTTTGTAGGGCCCAGAAAGCAGACCCCGAGAGAGAGAGGGGCTAGAGACTTGGACCTGATTGAGAGAGTACCCTTGTCTGGCCCATGCTGGGGCCAGGACCAGGATGGTCAAAAGGACCAGGGGCCCAGTATGAGGGACACCCAAGAGCCAAGGGCCTGGAGTTCTGACTGAGCCAGTGCTGCTAGCCAAAGGTCCTGGGGGGACCACACCCAAGAGGGGAAAATAGTTTCAGGGAGCTAGATAGCCTGAACGAAGGTGAGGTAGGTTGCCCGAATGGAGGGATCTTGGAGGGGTCCTAATAGGAGGATTCTGGGGCCTGGTGTGTGGCCGGTGATAATGAAAATGCCCAGATGCCATCTGTGAGGCTTGGGCTGCAGTGTAGGAGAGGAATGGAGCTGCAGATAGTGCCCCCTGGCATCAGGGCAGGAAATGGGCAGCCTCCTGCATGTTAAAATCTTTAACTACTTACTTATACCAGCAAGGTGTGGTGGGCAAGAACACAGGCAGTTAGCCCAGGAACAGGTGGGTGGGCCACACTGAGATTGGCCCCCTGTTACAGTAGCCCACAAAAAGGCCATAAAAATTTTAAGAAGCACAATGAATATAGATCTGTTTGTAAGTGTAAAATAATTCTTTAGAAATGTTTGAAAATCTGTTTTTTCCACTGTATTTGGAGGTGTCTCTATGCACAAGAAGAAAATCTTTAGTTTGTGAGTGGGTAACCAATGTAAGTATTTAAATGGATAATTACATAGTGTTACGTATGGAATTAAAGCAAGAATGTAACAAACGCACTGCACTGGTCTTGTAGAAATAGAAGGGAGGGGAGAGAGGGTGGGGAGTCTGGCCATTCCAGGAATCTTTGTACAAAAGGGCTCTGTTTCTCTCCAACTCCAGGAATGACAGAAGCATGTGTTACAGGGGAACAAGTGGTACCCACCAAACTAGATAAAGCAAAAATGTCAACAAAAACACAGGTTACTGTCTTCTGGGTCCCCACACTAAAAGCTTTGTGTTGGACAGAGATGGACTCCCCTTTCTTCCTCTAAGTTTTAAGAATAAAGGGTGTGTATATATGTGTGTGTATATATACACATGCTTCAGGGTGGGGTGGGGCAGTGTCTTAATTAGAGTAGCTCTGAGGAATCACTCTAATTAAAATATCTGCATCTCATGTATTCAGTGTCCTGAACTTTCAAACTGGCAGCAGAGACACTTTAACTAAAGATCATTCTATAAGCTTTAGTTAAAGCACATTCCCTGCCCCCACCCCCATTTTGAAACTCCAGGAGACTGCAGCATACTGGAACATTCCGATTAGCATGCTCTAGACTCAATCAAATTTGCTCTGATATGTTCTAATCAGAACACAACAGAACACCTTTGAAAGTGCCCAAAGGCAACATATTTATGTGCCACATTTGTCACAGTAGGGAGAATGGGAAGAGGCATATATTTATATTGCTGACACCACCCAATCCAAGGTGTGCAAAAACCCTAACATAGAATTATTTAACAAGGCCTCCAGAACTGTAGAGAAACACTGAAAACCCTCCTATCCTAGGAAGAACACCAGAAGCAGGGGAGAAATGGATGACTTTTTATTAACATTTCATTCAAGTCTGCATATAAGAAGCTTTGCTGCCAGTCCACACAAAGCTTGGTAGGAGTAATCCAAAAGACCAATTATTAAAAATCAGCTAAGAAGAAAATAGTGTATGAATGCTACTTCATAGGACCTGGTTCTATTTCAGTAGAAAAACTCCCACCAAATACAGTGAGGGATGGATCATGTTCATAGACAAAACTGGAAGGTATAAGAAAGCATGAAAACTTTTGAGGGATGATAAGAATAATAGATGTTGTGTCTCCCAAATATACATATGTATTATTGTTTTGCTCATTGTAATGGACATAAATGTGTGTGTGGGGGGGGGGGCACATATGCACACTATGTGCAGACACTCATGCAGATACTCTCAGGACTCAATCTACAATCACATGGCTTACTTTAAGCAGCATGATCATAGATCTGATCCCCACTCTTGCACATATTTGCTGGTGCTATGTTCCACACCAGGAACAATCTAAGCAAAGTCAGGGTGATGGGAGGAGTGGGCAGGATTGAGGCGGGGGTAGTAGGTTCAAAGTCGAGGTAGTTTCATAGTAGCTAGAGTCGGAAGGGACCTAGGTAGATCATCTAGTCCGACCCCCTGCCTTAGCAGGAAAGAGCACCGGGGTCAGATGACCCCGGCAAGGTGCTCATCTAACTTCCTTTTAAAAATCCCCAGGCTAGGAGCCTGCACCACTTCCCCTGGAAGCTGGTTCCAGGCCCTAGCCGCCCTGACTGTGAAGTAGCGCCTCCTAATATCTAATCTAAACTTACGCCAGTTTGTGACCGTTATTCCTGGTCACTCCTGGCAGCGCACGGGGGAACAGGGACTCCCCCAATACCTGCTGATCCCCCCTGACCAGTTTGTAGCAGGCCACAAGGTCCCCCCTTAACCTTCTCTTGTGGAGGCTAAACAGGTTCAGGTCCCGTAGCCTCTCCTCATAAGGCCTGCCCTGCTGACCCCTGATCATACGAGTGGCCCTCCTCTGAACTCTTTCCATATTGTCCACGTCCCTCTTGAAGTGTGGCGCCCAGAACTGGACGCAGTACTCCAGCTGCGGCCTGACCAGTGCCGCATAGAGGGGGAGGATCACCTCCCTGGACCTGCTCGAGATGCATCTGTGGATGCATGACAGGGTACGATTGGCCTTCTTGACTGCCTCCCCACACTGCCGGCCCATGTTCATCATGGAGTCAATGACGACTCCAAGATCCTTTTCCGTCTCCGTGCTGGCAAGAGGGGAGTTCCCCAACCTGTAAGTGTGGTGCCGGTTCTTCCTCCCCATGTGCAACACCTTGCACTTATCAGTGTTAAAACCCATCCTATTCTCATCCGCCCACCGTTGCAACCTGTCAAGGTCAGCTTGTAGCCTATTGCACCCTTCTAGTGCGCCCACATCCCCCCACATCTTAGTGTCATCAACAAACTTGAACAGGGTGCTTTCTACCCCCTCATCCAAGTCACTGATGAAGATGTTGAACAGTGCGGGCCCGAGGACCGAGCCCTGCGGAACCCCACTGCCCACATCCTTCCAGGTCGAGAAGAACCCATCCACTACCACCCTCTGGGTGCGGCCCTCCAACCAGTTGGCGACCCATTTGACCGTGGCGACCCATTTGAGAATAGGTTGAGATCGTTTTGGCCCCAAGACCTCTAATCATTCGCTTTTCCAGATAAAACTGCCGACCCATTTGACCGTAGGTAGGCATAATTTTGATGGGGTGGTGTTCAGGAAGGGGTGGTTAGATGGCTAAAGGTAGCCTGACTGGGGCTCAGGGTAGAACAAGAGCACCCCCATGGTTGAAATGAGTGTCTGTTTTTTCCCAGACCCATGGCTGTACTCCAAATGTGTACACAGGTTTGGTGGGCCACAGAGCTGTTTCCAAGACCCAGTCTACAATCACCTTGCTTTAAGCCACATGATTATAGACCACAATTCACTTGTGAACATATTCACTGCCACCACTGATGGGTGATCACTCATGAATGAGTAAGATTGTTTCCCAAGGATCTTAATAGTGAGTCCACAGGTAGCTCCATAGCCAAATTCTAGATCCACATGTCTTGTCACAGTGAGGACATGTGTTTCCAGGATGGATGGGCACTGTGTTCCTGTGTTAGAAGTTCTGATGTTCTTTTTGCCTGTTCCTCTTTTCCTCTTCTGCCTGTTGACAAGCTGTTTCAAAGTGTTGAGGTCCCTCCCCAAGAGCTTTTTGCCATTTTGGTTGGTCCTGAGCAAGGTTCTCTCAAGTGTTGATGTTACACCTCTTCATGTTTGCCATAAGGGTGTCTTTGAAGCACTTTCTTTGCCCGTCACTCCTTCACTGATGTTCTTTTAGCTCTTAAAAAAGATTCTCTTGGGAAGTTGTGAATCAGGCATGTGAATAACATGACCTGTGCAGGAAAGCTGGTTTAGTATGTCCATGCCCTCAATGCTGCTGTAATTTGCTTCAGCTAAGATGCTGATGTTTGTGTTTCTATCCTCCTAGCTAATTCAAAAGATCTTGCAAAAGCACCATTGGTGGTACTTTTCCAAGCTCTTGAGATATCTTCTGTATGTGGTCCAAGCTTCTGAGCCATACAGTAGAGAGAGAATGACAATGGCTAAATAAACCAAGAGATTCAGACATCCAAAGGCTGCACTTGCACATTTCAAGCGGGGTAGTATTTCTGCATTGATGCCTGCCTTTGATGAAAGATGGCTTCCAAGATAGGTGAAGTGATCTACATTTTCCAGCAATTCCCTATTGATTTGAATGGAAGTGTGTGTGTGTGTGTGGGGGGGGGTGTTTCTCCCTTTGGAACAGGTTGGTAAGGGACTTGCATTCTCCTGATGTTTAGAGTTAGGCCAATAGTCTCGTAGACTTCTAAGAATACATTAAGAATGATTTGGAGGTAAGTTTCAGATTAAGCAATGACAGCATTGTCTTCTGCATACTGGAGCTTCATTATGGATGTGGTCATGGTCTTCATTTGGGACTCAAGTCTGTTGAGATTGAAGAGGCTTCCATCCATCCTATACACAATTTCAATTGCAGGTGGAAGCTTTCTGTTGAAAAGATGCATTATGGTGGAGATGAAGATAGAAAACAAAGTTGGAGTGATGGCACAAGCTTGCTTCACCAGTTTTCACTTCAAATGGTTCTGTTTGATTCCTGTTGCTGAGAAGGTTTGCTGAGATGTTTGTCACGGAGCGGGGACCTAGGAGCGGCCGTGATCTCTACTAGCGCTCCCTACTGTGCCAAGTTGGTATAAATGCACCATATATACACCGTTCTCGCCTGCCACGTCTTCGATGACAAAAGTATTAAGGGAGGCTGCCTTTTCAACCCCTTTGGACATGGTACCCTGATGTATCCCAGTTTGTCTCCCATCTTAGTGGAATCCGTGAATTATAGCCTCAAGGGCTATGCGTGGCTCCTACCACCCCTAATACCATGCCTCAAGGCTCTCAGATGTCCCAGACGTTGTCTAGTCAATTACTGTTGCCCGTGCCCTCGTGGACGTTCCCAGGCCTCTTTAGGCCGAGGCTATACCGGGCCCTTCTTGCTCTGGTGCTCCTCATCATTGAGGCTCAGGTGGCTATAGCCGTGCCTGTCCCCTAAATCCCCTCCTTGGGTCTACGACTCCTGTGGGGCTCAGGCGGCCTTCAGCCTTACCTGGCCCTCCAATGCACTGTGCCCCTTCTCAGGGCTCTGGGGTCAGTGCACCCCTAGGTGCAGTGCCCTCACTGGCACCGGGGTCGCCACACCACTGTGGAGCCCCTAATGAAGCCTCCTCCAACCCCTTATAGCCTCACCCAGTCCTCCAGTCTAATTACAAACAACAAACGCAACAACACGAGCCAACCGGCTGTAACTCAGAACTAAGCCACCTGGCTAAATGTAAACTCTAAGCCCTCTGGCTACTCATCAATCAAATCCCCTCCCGGGCTTTCTCCTCCCAGTATCCCTGAGCTGAAGCTGTTCAGGGCGTCTCGCTTCCTTAGGCTGCAATGCTCCAGCAGAGCTCCTTCACCCTTTGATGTTAACAGGAAACTGCCTCTTTGGCTTCAGCCTAGGCTGTTTATATAGGCCAGGCCCTGCTCCCTTCTGGTCCGCTGACCGAACTGCAGTTGCCCCTGCAACTGGCACCTGTTCCTAGGAGCCAGTCACTGAAGTAACCTGTACCTTTTCCTAGGAGCAGGTCACTGAAGTGCCCTGCGACACACCTCTCCCCTTAAGTTTCTAACTCACTAGAAGCAGGGCACGGGAGTGTCCTGCGACAATGTTCTCATGGAGAAGTCTTAAAACACTGATGAACGTGTTTGGATAGCCAATTTTAGACGGGATTTTTCATAGAGCTTCATGGTGTACAGAATCAAAGGCTTTAGATAGGTCAATGAAGGCCATATAGAGAGGTCGATTTTGCTCATGACACTTCTCCTGGATTTGACCTGCTGTAAAGATCATGTCTGCAGTTGTCGAGACTGCAGTTCCCCAATTTTACCATGAGGACATCATGGGAGACCAAGTCAAGGGCTTTTTTTGAAGTCCAAATATATGATATCAACCTCTTTACCTCTGCCCAGGTGATGCATCACTTGGTCATAGAAGTAAATGAAGTTCGACAGACGAGACCTACCTGCAACAAAGCCATGTTGGCTTTCTGTCAGAATGTCACCTTCTGTTAGCCTGTTGTTAATGGTTTCTTTTATGATTTTTGTCCAAGATCATTCCAGAAATTGAAGTCAAACTGATTGTCCTATAGTTCCCTGGATATTCCCTCCTCCCTTTCTTTAAGATAGGCACCACATTGGCCCTCTTCCAATCTTCAGGAACCCCCCCTGAGTGCCATGAGTTCCCAAATTTTCTTGCCATTGGCCATGCTATGATGCCAGCTAGCTCTTTTAGCACTCTTGGGTGCATTTCAAGAATTGTGAGTAAGCCAGGGAGAGGAAGTGATAGATGGTGGGTTGGTGGGTGAGAGGATATGGGGAGTTCCATCTTGGGGGTTGGCAGGCTAAAAATTGCCCAATCAGAAGGAACGAGGTAGGAAAAAGCACAGCCCTGGGGCTGCATGAGAACTTTGTTTTTCCAACCCCAGGACTTCATTCTGAACATGTACACATGTGTACACGTATTTGGTAGAGCAGGCTAACCGCTGCCTGATATAACTTAGTGTATCTCTCAGGTAAATAATAAGTGTTACAGGAAAAATAATATACATTTCTGTTGATATCTAACATGTGGGGGAGGGGTTGTTCTGTTTTTTGTTTTGTTTAGAAATACTTCAGCTCCACTAAACTGAACCCAGACAAAGCTGGATGCCTGTTTTTTATACTTTTAAGATAATCAATTTTGTGGACCCAATTCATGTTTACTCTTTGTAGGGTGGAATTCTATATCCATTTGTGTTCAAATAAATAACAGCTGTCTAGCTGTGCAATTGGTGTTTTTGGTATTCATGCATTAGTAGAGATGCAATAAGCATGTATGCATGGGCTGAACTTCTGCAACAGACTATGTACTGGCTATTCAGCTAAGTACACATACCCATTCTGGCCATACCTGCATATCTGTAAAAACACAACTATCTAGAAATCTATACCCAAGAACCTTTAGATTGAGGAGGTAGGGTCCCTAAATAGCTAAATAATTTAGTCCACTTGCTCAAAAAACTGGAGATATCCACGTTAGGCCTCCTCCCCAGTGTTGCTCAGAGGGAGCCTCTGCCTTGCCAACATAGTGCTCCAACTACACCAAAGGTTAGCAGTTGTTCAATTTGCCTCTCTAGCCCTCCTTTTGGATCTGGTCTCCTAGCCCTGGAATAAACTAGAAGGTACATGGCTAAGTGAGATGGAGGTTGGCTTAGAAAAGAGCAGACCCTGGGTTCTAGTTTACAGCCTGGCTCCCAATGAAGGAAAAAACTTTTTCTGCATGGCTCCATCTATTTTATACAATTACAATTAAGTGCACAGGAGCATGGTTTATCCTTGTACACGTGCACTCATCTACAAATGCACTGCTCATATCAATGTACATTGAGGCTTCATGCATACATTACAGCTAGAAGTTCATAGCATTAGATTTAAAATAGCCCTTGATCTAAGGTAAGTCAGAGGAGCGGGAGGAGGGGCAGGCAAAATAGGAGAACTAATGGGGGCATATGGCAGTGGGATCAGAGGGGCTCTCTGATCATATCAACCCCCCCCAACCCTCCACAATGCCTCCAAACCACCCCTGATCCCACAGACTGCTCTTATGGCTAGTTTTTACCAGCATTCAGCAGTCTTGGGAGCCTGACTGCAGTAATTTGGGGTGGGGGAGGGGTGGAGGGATCTGGGGACTGGCAGCTTCACAGGGAGGGTTCTTGGGATCGTGGGGGGCTCTCTCCCACCCAGGGCCAAGGAATATTTTTAGCCAGCTGACCCCGCAGCCCCAAATAAAGAACTGACCCCCAGAAAACTAACCCTCCCCCCTCCCCCAAGTCCAAACTGCCCCTCCCTAAACCGCCACTTACTTTCATGAGCTTCTGGAATCAGTGAATGCCAGTAAAACCAGTACTGGGAGTGACTTACAAGATCAGAGGGATTGGTGGGCTCACAGGTATTAATTTATCTTCAGGAGAGATTGTCTGGGGGGGAGGGGCCAAGGGTTTAAAATAACCCAGTGCTGGGAGTGGGGGGGGGGGGGGGAATGGAGCCCTTGTGCTGGGTCCAGTGGCTGGACTTTCCCAGTCCCAGACCTGTTCTGGGAGCATATATAGAAGTTAACTTAGAATAGTTTAGCCATAGCTGATTTAACTGAATGCACCCTTGAGGTACAGTTAAATTAAATCAAGTCACCCACTTTTTAACTGATATAACTGTCCTGCAACTTCTGTACAACTTTCACTTATATCAACCTAATTGGGGATCTATGTGTAAGGCTCCTATGTGTGGCAGAACTAAGTTAGATCAGGTTGCCATTTTTAATACAATCTAGCCTCCCTATATAACTTTCCTGAGTGTCTGTACATACTTACACATTCAAAAAAAGCAACAGAGGAAATGATTCTGAGTCTACTTTTTATTATTTAAATTCTTAAATTTGTTCAAAAATGAACATGAAAGTCCATAATTATGCACGGCACACAGAGTATATAAAAATGCAGTCCATATTTGTCCAACTATATTTATGTTCCAAGTTTGTAAAAAAAAATACATTTTCAGTTGAATAACTGCAAATAAAGGTCTATGAAAGATGCCAGCAAGCCAGCAATTACAGCATACTAGCATAAATAGCATTGGTAAACTACAGCAAAAGGTAAATGAAATCAAATATATTAAGTTATCCTTGAAAACTGGTGCATATGGATTTATTCTAAACACAAACAAAACAAATCCTGTCAACTTACATTATGCTTTGAAGACCATTGTGTTACAGCCATGAATATACTCATATTGGGTATTAGTCTACTGCATACTACAGCATCAGCGTCTACACAAGCTCATATTTATTGCACAGTAAATTAGTTTATTATGCAGTTAGCTACTACCTATAAATGCAGGAAAACATTTGCTTCTGGTCAGCCAAGCCAGCAGGAAGCCATAGGGGACAGGGTACTCTCTGTCCCCATTTCTGATGCTGCTCAGCTCCCCCCAGAAGCTGATCAGCACTGGGGCTGGGGAGCTCTGTGTCCCCTGTCCCAGCTTCCCACATGGAGCTGGATGTTCTGGGGAGCGAGTGGGAAGTGGGAATACAGCTGGAGAGTGAGGGAGGCTGGGAATCCAGCTGGGAGATACCCAGCACCTGTTCAGTCTACTGGCTGCTCCAGGGGACAAGTGAGGGCTGAACTCTCCACAGAGTCTAGAGCTGGTTGGGACCTGTCCCAGAAGAGGACAGTTCCCGGCCAGCCTCAGGATGTATGGGGAAGTCATGCAAGGTTTGTTCCCATGTGCATGGGCCAGGCGCACTTTGCAGCAGCAACTGTCTCCTAGCCCTGTGCACATCAGGACACCTCTCAATGTGTACAGGAGACAGCTACGCATGGGGACTGGTCCTGGGCTCCCTGGCAACTCCCAGGATAGCACCTAGGGGGATTCTGGAGCTCTCCCTGGATGCTGCAGTGGGGCAGAGCAGGGTTGCACCCACTAGGAGCAAATCTGCTCTCAAGAGGGAGCAAAGGAGCACAGGTAAATGTGCTCCCAGGTAGACCTACTATGCAGTAAGCCTACTTTGAATTAATAGCACATGTAGACACACCCTATCATTCAAACTAATCCCAAACTTAGGATAATTAATGGGGGTTCTCATCATCAAAGAGTAAGAATGGCAGATTAGAGTTAATATTCTTTGTTCTATACATGTCATCCAAATAGCTTCTTCCTGAGTTCTCTCACACTACATATTGATTTCCCATGCTTGCTGCTTTTAAATGATCAAATGCAGCACTCATGAGTGCCATCCTTACTTTTCTTTTAAAGAAGCCCTTCATTGTCATTTGCTGTATTTTCACCACAGTTAATGCCCTGTTCACCAGGATATAAACAAAATGCCTATCATCCAATGACTGGAGAATTGTTGTTTTCCAAGATCAAACCAGCATCCCTGTGAGCTTTCTAGATGACAAAAACAAAGTATAGGGGATATTTTCAATGCATCTAAGCAAATTAGATCCCGACTTATTAAATTCCAATATGTACTGGAAGTTATCCTGTTATAAGCACCTACAAATAGTGTGTTTCATCTTTTGACTTCAGAAATGCTGGCCATGTCTTGAACGAAAAAGATGCTCTAACATTTGACAGGAAGACAATTTTTTTTAAATCTGAACCCACTGAAATAATGACTGACCTCCTGCTGACTTGAGTGCAACTGTGATCTCAACTTCAGATTTTTTTTCCAGTTGATTGGGGTGGATGTATGAAAGAGAGAGCTTTTTGATTATGCATGATAGCTAGAGCTCAGTTTGCTTGCAAAATGTTTTGAACTTTCCCAAGAAACTTTAACATAATACATTGTCAGAAAAAAGGTAAAGCGGGGTGTAGGGAGGGGTGGGGGCAGAGTAGTAGATTTATCACTTGAATACATAATTTTGCTGTTTTACATATAAATACTGTAAAAAGTGTTGAAGATCTAGTTTATAAGTACATTATTTATCATTGTTTTGTTAGTTGCCCCCTTTTCATTAATTCATAACTGCTCTAATTTATACTCTAGCAACACTTAGAAATAAATAGAATAAAAGGCCCATCCCTCCCTTCAGAAAAAACACAACATTTCCCAATCACTTTTCCCCATAAAGGAAGATAACTTTCCAGTGAATAACAGTGTTTGCTGACTGGTAGTCCAAGAAAAACCCAAGCAATTTGATCATAAAGTTAGTACACTTTTATATATTAAAAAAAAAAAGTTTTAAAAACTATTTTGAAGGAGCTCGGAGTGGAGGAGGATTGATGACTCCTTTGATTACTTTACAGTTGGACTCAAAGCACCTGAAGCCTCTAGTTTTATAGAAGGATAGATACAAAGGACAATCCAAAACCAATCTTTTCAAACTCTCTAAGACTTTGGTAAAATATTTTCAGCATATGTGCCATATACAGCATGGTAGCTTGATACAAAAGTTTTATTGGCAGTCATTTGGGTTGATCTGAATTTTTATCTTGATTTCCTTCTTGGGAGTAATTAAAGTGTTCCAACACTGTGGCAGTAAGAATGTATAGTATCAAAGAATCATCACTTATCAACTATACTGACTGAGGCACCTTTTTCATCTTCCTCACTAGTGTGCATCTCAGAAGAAAGATGGCTTTCAGGAGACTCCTTTAAGGACTCTAAAATAAAATACCATGCCCAATACTTCTTCAATACTGACTTATTACATGGGGGGAGATGGTATTCTAGAGATTACACGTTAAATTGTAATTTCTTGATGGTGCCATTGCCTTCATGGGCTAGGGTCACTGGACAGACTTTTATTGTCCTGAAGTCAATCCCAATAGTATGTGACAAACTATTTTTCTTATTAATGAGTCCAGGTACATTATCAATGGCATAACCGCTTTTATAACAATACCAAGCCATTAAAATTAATAAATAAAAGCTTTAATATGTGCTTTGGCTGTCAGTTTCTCTTCTTATTTGCCATGTTTAACTTTCTGTATGGTCTTGTCTACATTTCTTTAGAACAACTCTTAAGTTATTGTTCTGATCTTTTTGTCTGCCTCCATACTTCTCTTTTGCTGTTTACAGGTTTGTTTCTCTCTAGAGGATTTATGTAGGCACCTACTTCTTTTTTACCCATTAATCAATAAACTATGGCTTGGTGTCTAGTGGTATAAAGTCTGTTGAAGTTTATGGAAAATACCAATAAGTTCTACCAAACCCCTTATTTCCTCTCCCATCCCAAAACGGTTGAAGTATTAGAGACTCTAGGAAGTCAACAACAACGGTCTTTTCTATTGCAAATTATTTGACCTGGAAGGTGCTCAAATAATGGGGTGATGGATACAGAAAATTGAGAAAGTATAGCAAGATGACAAAATGGAATTTAGCTCTCAGTTTCTGTTCCCTCCTCCCCCTCATTCATTGCTCTGCCTAACTCTACTTAATTCTTCCTCCTCTGGTCCATTGATATCATCCATTCTGTTCCTACACAGTTTCTCCACATGGTTTTGCTCACTTTGTTTCACTCTCCCCCAACATAGTACTTCTTATAATCAGACAGGTACCCTAGCCTAGCTAATTTTTCATCTTCAGCTCCCCCACTCCCACCTGGTTATTTTCCCAGCCACAAAAGCCCAGTCAAGAAAATTCCAAGCCAACCTGACATGTCTTGTCAGCCAGAAACTTCAGGTGAAATAACCATTCTCTCAGTTTTCCTGACATGCCCATGAAATAAGGAAGGATCTCACTGGGGAACTAAGAGAATGGAAGTACATGACTTTTTCACCGTCTTTCAGAAAATCTGTACTGGAGCACAGTGGTGTGTTCCAATGTTCAGACTCCTAACTTAATACTGTGTGATATCTGTCATGGATACTCCATTGTTTTGGGGTTTTTTTCCTATAATGTTGATGCAAACATGTGAGTGAGAATATATTCACCAAAGTTCCCACGAGAAAAGTGCATCTTCTTTTCTGTTCAGAGGTGGTTTTAATCATTCATATGAACCAATAACAATCTCATGGAATTTCAAAAGTTTTATTTTATCATCCTATCCATTCAGTAAAATGATTGATAGAGAGAAGAAATCATCATGGGTTGTGTTATTATCTGGGATGTCAGCAGACACATAGCTTTGTTTTTGTCAGACCATGATAATGAACAGTATTTCTTTTCATAGTTCCTAGAGAGGACTGGAAATTGGGAGACATGAGTGACTGGTGCCGCCTGAGTCTGGCTGGGGGGGACCAACCAATGGCGGCAGCCTTGTCAGGGGGGCCACCAGCCCTGCTGACAGCATCAGAGTTGGCCATCAGGGAGGACACTGGCCCTGTCGGGGGGGCACATGCACCCCATAGCAGTTGCCAGTGTTGGGAGATATCTAATATTTAAATTCAAACAAGGCATAAATATCAATTATTAATTGGGGAATAGTTCTTCATTATATGACTAGAATGATTCCTTACCAACTATTAATAAGGTCTCTTCATTCTTCAAAGGAATTCAGCATCTGGAATCTTTTTTGAACCTGCAAATGTTCATTGGTTATATGGGTTATATAGATGTGTAACAGGGAGGTTTGTGATTTTAGGAAGGAACAGTCAGATGCCCTTAGTACCCAGGATAGGATGAAGGTTTTGTTTTTGTTCATTTATTTGTTGCTTAACAACTGTGTTTTGTTTTTCAGAACTGGCTGTAGGGCTCCTTGGTGAGCCAAACCTACCTGTAAAAGTCAGCAGGCTAGGGAACCTGCTTACAGGGTGACTAAGGGAAGCTTATGTCAGCTACCTATTAAGTAGAACAATTCTTTCTTAATATTGTATCTTTCCATAGTCACCCAGCTTTCTAGGATTTGAGGGTTGAATTGTTCTTATATTCTTCACACTGTATCTTAAATAAATATATTTGTAAGCTATTGTGGGAACAAAATGCATTTGCAATTTGATAAGCTGTGTTAGCTGTTGGTTATACAGTATACAAGTACCTTAAACAAAACAAGCCAATTTATTTTCCTTTCAAAGACAATTCAAGATGTTCAGATACCAAAACACATCTTTATAATTTGCATTCTGGTCAGCTAAGGTACACGAGCTCTTTTTATTTTGTGATGTAATAGCTGCCATCAGTTGAAGACATTGAGCCAACAGCCCCCATAATTAACATGTAATGTATCGGTCATTTTTGGCAAAATATTTTTAGATGATGGCTCTCACCTTTGCAATCATTTCTCCTGTTGTTCTGAACAGAGCCAGGTGTGTGGTCCTTGAGGGTATGGCATCTGATTCATCCCTTTTCTGTTACTTCTATCTCCTGACACATTTTCAGGAATGAGGTGGATTAAAGGCTGGCATTTTTCATTTACAGGCAAAAATGTCTCTTTCCTTTTTGAACAATACAGGAATGAAGTTCACTGAAGCTACATCAGTTCTACCAGCTGATGACTGAATGCATGACCGTCTATAGTTATTTCTTTTAAAAGTCTCAAAGAGATTGAAAAGTTATAATTAGGCACATTTTGTGGATTAACCCTCCCCCCCAGTTACTAATTTTTATATAGGCATTCAAAAAAAAAAGAGATAAAAGATAAAATTAATCTTACTCTAAAGGAACATCATTTGTGCATATCTTGTAAACTGACATCCATTTTAAACCAGTTTTTAAAGCAATACTTGCTTAAAAGAAATTGGTAAAAACCATTATTTTGTTTAAAGCTTTTTACCAGAAATGCAATATGGGTCTAGGAGGAAGAAGGAAGATACTTAAACTAAATAAAACAAAGTGGAAACAAATTAAACACACTACACAAAAATGTTCTAACTAAACAAAATAAGTCAACTCTAAAAGATAAAACTTTACATTCACTCATTTCTGTTCTTATGGAGTCAGCCTTTCCTGTAAACAGAAATTACCCCCAAAAAGGTATGCAGAAAGACCACATGCAAAGTTAACCAAAATGCTGAGAGATTAAATTTATGTAGGCACTTATTTGGCATTCTGAATATTGGACTCCATCTAATTCAAATGAAAATTATAATTCTATGAGACTATAAGCATAAAGTAACATAACGTATGTCATTTAAAATTGTAAAAATGTAGTACATGGCTAAAAGTTAGATGTTGTAGATAATTAACTGGTTGTTTTAGCTCCAAGAACTATAGATTTTCCCAGTGGTGACATGTTAATTAAGATACAACAGTAGATTTTTTTTTATACTCATTACATAGCGTAAATTGTTGAATTGTTCTTAATAGATTTAATACTGAAACAGCTATCTGATACTACTGTAACCATTTAAAAAAATTACCTCCATTATTCTGGGTAGATTAATATGATTTTAAGATATTTTACTACTAACATTTGGCCCTAAAATTGTAACAGTGTATATAAGATGCATTAATTTTCAAATTGATAAGAATTATACTATCCCTTCCTCTTGTCAAAGATATATATGCAGGATATACCAGGATTGGGGTTCCAACTCCGGAGTCTGCCACCCTCAAGTGGTCAGATCTGCTAGCTGGGCCCTTCTACCTATATATCCCCCCGCCCTGTTTCCTGCCAGCCATGTCTTCAGTGTTCAATGGTAGGATGAATTTTTGGAGGCTGCTTCTGGAAGCTGCAGTAGCCTCTTGAGGTTTTTCTCCCTTGGCATAGACCTCATGTCTTCTTTACCCCTCCACCTCACCCTCTGGGTTAATTTGCTCTCAGAACAGTTATCTGGGGTGTACTTCCCACTTTGCATAGTTCACAGGGCCTCCCTAATGTAATCTTAGCTTCCACAGTCAGCCACAGTTTTTGTGGGGTGCGCTCCCCTCCAGCACTTTTTATCCCCCCTCCCCATTGGGCCACTTCCTGTTGACTCTACCCCAAGTTTTACCATGCTCCAGACTCTTCTTCAATATTCCCAGGATCCTTACCCTATCCCTAGAGTAACCCCTTGGTTCATACACCTACTATCAGCTACTCTCTGCTTTATGTAATGCACAGCACCCCATCGAAATCCTCTGGGAGCTCTCCACTCACCCCTTACTAGCCAGCCCATGCCTCACAGCTGTCATGAAACTTGGGGTTTGCCTTTCTCTGAGGCTCTCCACACTTCTCTCTGTTCCCAGGTTCCACTTTTCTAGGATTCTGAGCCCACCAAGCTCACGTCCTTCTGGGCTACTTACAAGATCATCCCTCACTCTTAGACAATCCTTCACTAGGCTTGACAATAGCAGCTCTGCAGCAGTTTCCAGGGAACAATTTCTCTTCTGTATCCTGAGACAGAATACCCTCTCTGATATAGAAGACAAGCTTACAGAACCCTGGGCTCTTCCCCCTTCTAGTCAAGTGACCCTAACTCTTTAACCGGGCCTAGGGGGGTTTCATTAGCTCTTTTCTGCCTCCTCAGTGCTTGCAGCTGGCACCCCTTAAAATGGCAGCATTCCTGTAGCCAACTAATGCTGCTTTCAACCCTGCTTAAATTAATAGGGGTTAGAGGTTCCCTGTTACGTAGAAATCTTCTGCTTTTTCCAAAGTAGGAGAGGCATATATGCTTTATTTTACAAAGCATTTTGGTAAGTATTGCTGCACACTCTATATTAAAAATTGAAGGAAATGAATTCAGCTGGCAATCAATTACATTTTAATAGCTAGATACAGAACACAGAATTACAAATCTCTTAGACATTATAGTACTATAACCCTCTCAGTAGGGTCCTTAGTAACAAAATGTATTTTGGTCTTAGCTTGCTTCCCTGTCACAAGGTGTCTACACATGCAGGGAAGCAAGAGCAGATTTGCTACTAATGGCAGCAAACTTTTACTGCTTCTGGGAGTCTTCAGTGAGCCTCTGCCACCACCAGGAGGAGCTCTAGGCTAACCCAGGGCCTGGCAAGGAGTGTGCCACCACCAGGAGGTGGCTAGCCCAAGGGCTGGCAGGAGACAGCTGTCTCCTCGCCAGGTCTAGGACATTGTTCCCGGCCCCTAGCGGGCTCCCTGTTACCAAGGCAGGGACAATGCCCCCTTCCATAGCAGGAAGGAATTCCTGACCTTGGCTCCCCAGTTGGGCCAGGGGACTTGGAAAGAACTGCAGGGGAGAGGCAGTTCCCAGCCCCCTGCCCTGATCCACAGGTGGGGCAGCTAGTAGTAAGCCCCTGGCTGGATGAGGATTTAAAATCACAGAGGCTGGGCACTTATTGCTTCCTGCTCTTTGGGCTGGACTCTGTAGTGTGACAAGAAGGAAGGAGCATTTTCCTGCTGCTACAATGCCTACCTCCTCCCACCAGGGGCAGTCTGGAACAGAAGGGAGAGGGAGGGAGCAGGGAGTAATGTTCTCTGCTTCCTCCCTAAACCAGGGACTGCCTGGTATGGAGAACAGGATAGATGCTTTGCTCCCTGTTCCCTCTACTCCTTGGGTAGGGAGAGGAGTGCTATGGGAGCTGGTTTGTATGTGTCCCACAGGGGAGATGCTTCTACTTTTGTGTGGCATTTCAGAGCTCTTTGTTTCCCCCCCTCCCCCTTGAAAGCATAGAGAGAAGGGAAGCTTGTCCCCCTACATGCAGAACACTGTGCCTAGTACTGTAAGTGCAGACTTTCAAGTGTTCCATGGAGAAGAAGTATCCCCCCAGTACTTGAAAGCCTTTCATCTACAGCCCCATATGTGGGGCTACAGGCACAAGCTTTAGTGTGTCCCATGTTCGGGGGATCATATGTGGAGGGTATAAAGAGCCTGTGTCTGCAGCCCCACACGTAGATGTAGCTCCCCCTCCAGGACTTGAGAGCTCTGGCTGTAATTGCAGGGCTTCCTGAGACAGAAGTCTGGTGAAAGCCAGGTGCTGGTAGCTGCAGCAGCACACTGGCAAAGCCCTGCCACTAATGTCCTCCCCGTCACCCCCCCGAAAAGACCTGACTTACACCACCCCAAGAATGGAGTCCCCCAGCTTCTTCCATGGCAGCCCCCAACCCACCAGCACCTCAGGCCAACCAGGCTCCCTTGTCTTGCACTGAAACTGGGTCTGGTGGCCCGTTCCAGAGGGGTAGAGATCCATTGCAGACTGCTGGAGGGGAAAATGATTGGTTTGAAAAGACAGCAGACCCATTTTGGATCTGCTGCCTGACTGCTGAGAAAGAGGGAGGGAGCGCAGTGAGAAAAGGGGAATAGTCTCCTGGGGTGGCCAGCCATTTAGACTTGTGCCCTTGTGTGCTGTCAAGTGTTTCTAGTTGGGCTGTGGAGCCTGCACAGCATACTGGGGTCTGGGGTCCCTGGCTGGGTGCCATCTGCAGAGCACCCAGACAACCCTCTGAACACTTGCACAGTCTTCTCCTTGTAGGTTTTCCAACCACTTAAACTAAGCTGTTAAACTTCCATCGGTCTGCCTGAATGCTTGCATGCATGCATAATGTTGCAAGAGGCTATTTTTCTTACTAACCTTATTTGAAATATCAGATAAGTCACTGCTGTCTCCTTGATATATGAATGCAAAAGCATTTAATTCCTGTAAGTATTAAATGTTAATATGTTTCTGTTTAGAGATGAACAGTACAATTTCAGGAAGATTTAAGGAGGAAGCATTTTTTGCATGTCCTGTATGACCCTAGAAGAGAATGCATCATTGTTTTGAATAATGTAACTGTTTATAAATCCATGAGGAAGAATGGTCCAGTGTTAGGATGCTAGTTCAGGAAGATGGGTCTCCTAAGTCCATTGGTTACTCTGCTACACACTTCCTGTATGATGTGGGAACATCACATAGGACCAGATCCAAACAGATCATATAAATACACAGGGTTTAAATGGAATTTGGCCACCAAAAAAGATCCAGATTTACCATAATCCAAGAAATTCAATACTGCTCAGGCACTTACATTTTGGCCTGAGATGATACCTAGGCTACTGCACATGCTCAAAAAGAAATCCAGATCAGCCCCTTAGACACCTAACTCCTGCCAAACTCTGTTGTGGTTCAAATTCATGCTGGGAGACAGCCATGGAACACATAAAGTAGCTATCTGGCAGCATTCATTAAGTTAATTAAAATATACAGCTGAAAAAGAGGAATGGTGTACATCTTTTGCTCAGTAATTTTGTTGTTAGAGCACTCAGCTGGAAAGAGAAAGACCTGGCTAACAAGACCACTTCATTGTGAGGGGCCTCAAATTCATCCCAGAAGAACCTTCTAACCACTAGCTAAGCAAGGCTGCTCTGCTTCTCCTATTGAAGCTGACCTGCTAGGCATCAGAGAGTGCAAAGTTCATGGGACAAAGAAGACAGCAAGCAAGACAGGACCTGAATCTACATTCTAGTAAAGAGATGATTCCATTGGGAAGGGGAAGGCTTGGCTTTTGTTTTGCTGCCAAAATTGTTTACATATTTTGCATTTAAATAGTAACATTGGTTACAAGTCAAAATAGTGCAGGTGAATTAACTGATCATGGGATAACTGTAAACCAGCAGAATGACAGTTACGATGAAGATAAATGCTATCTTACTATGCATCAGGAGATGTACTACTATTAGAGATAGGAAAGTATTAATTCCATTGTATAAAGCCCTGGAAAGTTAGCAATTGGCATGCTGTTTATACTTACAGCCACGTAAATTAATTGAAAATAAAACAGGGCAGGAAAGGACTACTATACTTATGTGATGAGTAGAGAGACTTGTCTATTGGTTATCAGTGGCAAGTCTTAATGAGGATAGGCTTGAACAGATTTTATCCATGCCCTGTCCACTGACATCCACTGACACACACAGCTGGATGCTTGTTCATGAAGTTGCTGCAGAGCCATTACCAGAGTCCATTTTCAGGTTCACCAAAGACCTAGGGCTGAAGAGTAGGCACTGGGGGCAAGTTCAAGCAGCCTCACTGGTGGAATTCCAACTTTGGAGGGCATCAATGGATTTGGCAAGCCAAGCATGGGTAGTACATGCTCATCAAAACCCACCTCTGATGTGGTATATACAAGACCCAAAAGAAGCATGGCTCATATAGCTTACTACAATGAATTCTGAAAGGGACATGTTTGCTACAAGGCAGTGAGCATCTGAAAAGAGAGATAAGCTATTTAAGCCACAGAGCAACATTGGCGTCAGAACAAATGGGCATAAATCAGCTATGAACAAATTTAGGCTGGAAATTAGAAAGTTTCTAAGCAGCAGAGGAATGCAGCTATAGAACAATCTTACAATAATGGTAGTATGATCAGTTTATGAAAGGGATTATATCAAGTGGCTGCCTATGATAGTAGGCAAGACACAGAAATCCCTTCCAGTTCTGTGTGTTAATTGTTGAGCAAGGCCCATAATGTTACATAGATAAGGGGATAGCAAACGCTGGATCTGTTTGCAGACACAGAGACCAGAATGTCATCTTGCTTTTCTGTTTCTGCAGAATACGCATTATTTCCTGTTTTCCTGGACATTAAATCATTTTATGTACTTCACACAGGGTGCATTTACACAAGATGTATTACTGCATATTAGCGTAATTTACTGCACAGTAACCACGCACACCTACATGTGCACACATTTAGTTTGCAGTAAAAATCCTTAATCTTACTTAAATTTGCCACTTGCAAATGCAAGTAGCAAATATAAGCAGAATTATTTATTGCGCAGTGACACATGAGTAGATGTGACCTGGGAGCAAGTTTGCTCCCAGGTCTGCCCAGGGCTGCAGGAGAGGAGCCTCTCCTGCTTCAGGGCTGGGCTGCCTCTATGGCAGCCCACTGTCTACAAGCTATAAAAGCCTGCAGACATTTTGTGCCCTAGGTACATACCACAGGCAGCCTGAGGGCACTGGAAGCCCTGTGTGTCCCTCTAGCCAGGCCATAGGGTATCTGTGCTTGCCTGGTTGGGCCCCTATGCTGCTGAATGTCACTGCACTGCTGTGTGGCTTCCAGGGAAGCATTTTTGGCATCAGCAGGGAACTGAAGGGTGCTACAAACTGCTGTAGCCCCTCACTGAACCTGTGAGCCCCCCCAGAGCCACCTACAGGCAGCTTCTGTGCAGTGTGGCACCATCTGTTTGCATCAGGCCCTCAGAAACCTGATGGTGGATGATGTGGCCTACCAGGATAGGTCATATACAGAGGCCATTGCCCATGATGAGGTGAAGGAATAGGTGGACTGGGAGTTCTGGGCTGAGCTCCCGGCACTGGAGCTTGAGTGGATCCAAGTGCTGAAGGAGCAGAATGTCATGATGGGCCAGGCAGTGCAGGCCCCAAAGGACAACCATCTAGTGTTGGCCACCATCCTGGGCCTGGCAGTCTTGTTTATGCATGTTTCTGCCCAGCCCTCATCCCTGAAGACCCTCTTGCAACCACCCATCACCTGCAACAGGACTCAGCCTGGACTTGAAGGAGGACCTTCACTATCTCCAACCATCCCAGGTCCCCATGCCCAGTGGACCTGGGTCCACTGCCAACCAGACCACCCTCCTGGGCCCAGTCCTGTCACTTGCCTAAGCTCCATGTGGACATGGAGCTGGAGGTGCATGAAGCAGTACCAGGACTGAACACCAGCCCTGCTGGGCCTGGACTCTGCCTGGTGGAAGGGGAGTCAGTTGTACTAAAGAAGCACCAGCCACCATCATCCCTGAGTGAGATCCCCACCTGCTGCACTTGCTGCAGCATCCAGACTGATGGGGAAATGTCAAGATGCTGTGGGGCTGGCTGTCTGGGTTCAGGCTCTGCTCCCAGGCACCCCATTCCATGGCTCCCCACTCCACTTTTGTGGACACCACAAAAATCATTTTGTAAATACTTTGCCCTGGGAAGGGTTTTTTTTATTGTTGGTGAGTGGAGGTGGGGTGGGGTGGGGTGGGTGGTAGAGCGTCTGTGTTTGTTGGGGAGGGAAGGGGGTTTGTGTAATGCGAAGGGAATAAAGACTTTTCCATCTGATGTGTCTGTAGTGAGTGTGACAATGGGGGTGGGTGGGTCTGTGCGCAGGGGGGCAAGTGGACTTTTGGGAGTGCAGGAGGAAGTGGTCAGCTACTGCCTCTTTCACCTGGTTCCCCAGCCCCTGCTGGTGGGTGTGTGGCTCTCCTGGAGCCTCAGTGGGGGCCCTGCCACTACTGCCACAGGTGGCTGGTGTAGGGCCACATGAACCAAGACAGGAGTGGGTAGGTAGAGTCTCTGATAATCAGGGGCAGGACCAAGATGGTGCCCAGCTGCGGGTCGCACACCTCTGGTGCAAAGTGCACACTCTCCACTAGTTCCACCAGCCTGGAGTCGCAAAACATGTGAGCATCATGGGTTCTTCATGCCCAGCCACTGCTCATGTGGGTGAATGTGCCACAGTGGAGTGAAATTTTGTGATTGTAATAGGGATGATCTCCATGGGACAAGCAGGTGATGGGGATGTGGGTCCCATCCATGGCCTCAATGCACTAGGGGAATCCCAGGGCATGGAACTCTGCCACCACCACCGGGGGTCATGGATGCAGAGCATGGTGTGCTCCAGCACATCCTGGAGGGACCTGCACACCTCCAGGATAGCCTCCCTGGTGCTGCCTTGCCCACACCAAATAGGTGTCTGATGTACAAGAGGCTGGCAGGCATAGCCAGCTTCAGCATAGCAATGGCCAGCTGGGCATCTGCAGGGAGGATTGGGTGTATGCTAGTGTCCTGCCACTCCTGGTGGGGTCTGAGCTGCTGTATCAGGCTGTTTAGCCACTGCTTATTGTCCCAGGTCTCATAGTTTCATAGCTGGTAGGGTCGGAAGGGATCTGAGCTGATCATCAAGTCTGACCCCCCTGCTATGGGCAGGAAAGGATGCTGGGGTCAAACATCTCTGGCAAGGTGATTATCAAGCCTCCTTCTGAAGACCCCCAGGGTAAAAGCAAGGACCACTTCCCTTGCAAGTTGGTTCCAGATCCTAGCCACCCTGACTCTGAAGTAGTGCTTCCTGATATATAGCCTGAATCTACTCTCAGACAATGTATTGGCGTTAGTCCTTGTTACTCCCAGTAGTGCTCGGGGGAACAGGGACTCTCCCATAGCCTGATGGTCCCCCTTGGCCAGTTTGTAGATGGCCACCAAATCCCCTTTCAGTCCCCTGATCATGCAAGTGGCCCTCCTCTGAACCCTCTTGATGCTGGCCATATCCCTCCTGAAGTGTGGCGCTCAGAACTGGACACAGTACTGCAACTGAGGCTTGACCAATGTCGCATAGAGGGGGAGGATCACCTCCTTGGTCCTGCTCATGATGCATCTGTGGATGCATGACAAGATGTGGTTGGCCTTCCTGACCGCGTCCCCACATTGGCGGCCCACATTCATTTTGCAATCAATAATGACACCAAGATCCTTTTCTTCCTATGTGCTGACTAGAAGGGAATTCCGCAGCCTGTAGGTATGCTGCTGGTTCTTCCTCCCTATGTGCAGTACCTTGTACTTTTCAGTATTGAAACTCATCCTGTTCTCATCCATCTGTCGGATGATGTGCCACTATCAATCCTGACTGGCACAGCAGGCCCAGACGGGGTGGGGAAGAAGGCCCAGGAGGCTGAGAGAAGCCCTAGAAATGGCCCCTTTTTGGTGTCGCTGGAGGCAGCAGTGGCAGAGACAGCTTTGGGTTGGTGCACTGTGGCCAGGCAGGAAGTTGCTGGTTGTGGGATAGCTGGGCAGGGTGAGATGGCCCTGGGCCACTTGACAGCGCAGTGGGCCAGAAGGACCAGCATGATGACCAGCCAGAGCTTACGGCACTGGTCATAACTGCCAGTGATAGGGCTAGAAGAGCCATAGTGTAGGAAGGCAGAGTGGCCAAGGGGAAAGCTGCTGCATGCTGCCCCTGCACTTGACACTCTGCTCTTGGTCAAGGAAGAGGCTGGCCAGAAAGCAGCAAGAAAGGCTGACTTTTAAAGAGGGCTGCCAGTTGCTGGCAGCTGTGGCTACAGCCTAGCGCTCCCCACTATGGCCTCAAGGGCCCATTGCAGGACTGCAGGGAACTGGGTGGAAATTGGGTCCCTAACCCTCACAAGTGCCAAAAACCCTTACTGAGGCTTAGTTTACACTGAAGTAAAGTAAATACATGTGTAGATTCCCACAGTGTTTAAAACTGAACCCATATTTCTGTGCATGGAAGTATAACCGCAAAACTGATCTTTCACAGTGTTCTGTGCAACATCCAAGGAACATGGATAAGCATACAGGGATACAATTTGAAACATATTTCTTGTTCACTTCATATTTGTGCCTGATTTCTGGTTGTCTTGAATCTGGTCTCCCCTGTAATGGCCACAGTTTAACTGCTGAAGTCACTCAGGACACAATATTTTATATATAGACATCTAATTATGTTAAATACAGATTAAATATAACCAGAAGATATCACTACAATACTGTGGGTGGAAAAAAAAAATCAGATGTTTAAAACCTAGCTTCATGAGGTGATATCAGACATCCTAAGTTTGATTGTCAGTGCCCTAAAATATCAGAATGAATGGGAGATGTAAAAGAGAACAATCTAGTTGAGCATCCCCATTGTTTGGTTTAAAAAATTACTGCACACATCTAGACTGTTGTACTATTAAAAGCATATAGAAATGGGATGAATAAAAGTCTGCTTCAAGCCAAACTTTTTAAATTCATAATATTTATACTTAGACAACTCAAATGCCTTTTCAACATCTAGTTGGCCTTGTGAACTTAATAAAAAAAAAATCTAATTCTATACTTTAAGAATATGATCTGGTCTGGATAAAAATTATATTGGAATACAAAATCCAACTTTGTGCAAGAGATCTTGTTCTAATATCCTGCCCCTTCCTCCCCTTTGCCCCTAACCTCCCTGGACCCCTCATTCCAGTCACAGCCATTTTTAACCTGGTTGTTTTCCTACAGATAATTAATGCTTCATGGAATAAACCAAGAGGAAATTTGATTAAAAAGAATCAAAGTATAATCTCTGGAGTCTAAAAAGAAAAGAAATCTTTAGAGGCAATGCAAAACTAAGCAGAGAAGCACCATCCCCAGGAGTCTTTGAGCTTTAACAAGTTCTAAGCCTTTGCTTTTCTCATGATCTATTACCAGTATAGAAAATGCCTCTGGGTGAACTTCTATTTTAGATAAGTGTAGTTACGAGTAAATGTAAAATCCCGTGTAAATATTTTTATCTTCTTTAGAGTTTCTTTCTAGTTTGTCAAAACTGGTCATATTCATTCCCTTTTTGTGTTCTTAACATTCAAGTAATTTTTAGCTAGTTAAATATTTCTTTCTTTTTCAATAACGCTTCAGATTTGATACAAAAATATAATTAGCAGCCTATATTTTTGTTCAACATTGTCTTTTACTTTTATTATGAGGCTGCTGCTTACTCATCTACACCCAAACTTTCACCACAGCAACCAAATCAGCATCCTGTCTCTTGCTAATTTCTCACAAGTCTACATGTAAACACTCTTATTTTGGATTAAGTGTCCTATTTCAATTGCTTTTATAATATTGTTGATTTAATCTATATTGAAATGGGTTGTAATAAGGAAGGCCACACACTGACTTATTCACCAAGATACCAGGTGATTTAATTGGAAGTGACTTAGGTATTTTGGTGCAACTGTGTGTAAACAAAACGTAAGTGCTCTGTAGTTACATACAGCTTGATTTCTCTTGTAAGCCAACAGGATACTCTCAGAAGACCTTATATCATACTGAAGAAACCACTTACATTTATTAAGCCCTTCCAAAGTCAATGGAGTTACAAATATGCTTTAAAGTATTTGCAATGAAAAATTAGGGTATTAAGGCTCACACTCTGGATGTTTCCAAACACTGACCATTACTAACAACAGGCTATGAAAGCATCCTGCCTGTCCTAAGACAGAAACTGTTCACAGAGAGAATCAGTTTCAGTGGGTGAAACCCATTCCTGTACAAACATCTCTTTATGTGCTCTTCCATCACCTTTTGGTCACATATGTGGCACCAACAAGCAGCTTTTGATCAGTTTCCTGCACCAGTTTCCATGAATCCATTATTTCCTTTCAATAAATCTGGAATATGAGCAATAGGAGTAATAAAACTTTAAAATATAATGTTTTTCTTTGCATTTGGGGATGGGTGAGAATCAGCCTGCAAACCACTGTCATCTACTCTAAGGATAAATACAATCAAAAAGCCCAAGGGTGAATCAATTCAATCTTTGCAGGTAAGTCTCAGATGCATAGATTGAACTGATAAGCAAGTGACCAGACATTCACTTCTGATTCTGGAAATGCAAGCACAAGCCTGCAGTAGCCCAGGTCAGAAGCTGGACAATGCCTCCCTGGTTGGCTGGAGTAGACAGTTTGGGCCAAGGTCAGCCTACCTACCCTGAGAGTGGGGGTTTGCAGGGGAGTTGCAAACTTCCTGGGATGCTGGGGGACTATGAGTTAATTTGAATCTGGAGGGGATCTGTGACAGAAGTTGAATCAACTGTTTTAACCTACATCAGTTAAGCTTGATACTACATTCATTCAGGTTTATCTTAAACTGGTTTCAGCCATTGAGGCTAAATCCAAATGAGCATGGATGCAGTATGTAGTACTACAAACATTCAGCTGTTCTCCACACTGCAAGAAAATAACAGGGGGCATTAACCCCTGGATATAGCCCCCCCACAAACAAAAACAAGTGTTGAATGAGGGGGCAATGCACGTCACTCAAAACCAGAACTTGGCCAGCTGGCCAGGCTCTGAGCAGCAGGATTGCAGAAGATGCAGCTCCAGGAGGTCCCCAGGACCCCAATTAAGTTTGCTGGAGCCAGCACAGTGCTGGCCCCAGCCTTCCCTATCCCACCCAGGGTAAACATGCCACAATCTAGAGAGCACATGGCACAGGCATTCCCTAGGGACAAGTACAGGAAGTACAAGGTATCCCACTGCTAGTTGTCCCTGGGTAACCGAATGTCCACAGTTGTGTGGACATGGCCTTTGAAAGCAGTTTATATGCAGATAAGTTCAGTGCATGAAGTGTCATATTCAGTGCACATAGAAGGCAGTGCACATAGTATTGTAGATTTGAACTGGTTTCCAATCCCTTATACAGGTTTATGTGTAATTTCTGTCCCTAGCCCAAGAGTTAAACCCTTAACATTTAGGATTCATTAATAAAATTTCAACCTCTTTTATTTTAGTTGAATCCTCCAAGGAAATTACATTTGCTATCTACTTCTTAGTTTTCTGAGCTCAGGTAAAAAAAAAAATCAGCCTCTTGGTGAAAAAGGCAACAGAACATTTAGTGTATTTCAAATAATCATTGGCTTTTGGCCTTTTAATGGTCTGATTTCTTTCTTTCACATTCCAAGAAGCTCTTTGTAATTTAGTGGCAACTGTGATAGTATGGTGAAATAATGAAGTAGATTCTACTCTGGCCTCCAATTATAAAGAAATAGGTATTCTTGTACACAGAAGTATCTGTCTATGAAGAATATTAGTGACAGGTAATCCTAGAATTAATAGAGCTAAACAGTCCATAAAAATCTTTGAACAAGGAGAAAAGAGTTTGTCTTTCCACTTAAGGACCAAGAAAGCATTAGTCTATCCATTGGTATGATCCTGTATTCCCTTATGGCCCTGTGCAGGTTCGTTCTTCTATGCCATTATCAAGTAAAGCAGCAATGCTCACCAAACATGTCTCTGAACATTCAGGTTTTCCTTCGTGCTGTTCTTGTCTTCTATTATTTCCCTTTTAATTATAATTTCTGGTCTTATGGTAGACTGAAGGCAGTTTTGTTGATACCCAGTTAAATACTTTTGTTAAGTCAGGCTTTGTCCCCTAGTCAGTGCTATTCTTTTGGCTGATATGTCATCCTTCTTTTAACATTTTTAGAATATTCTTTAGTTACTATATGACTGGTTTACTTTGTATCAGTTATTCCTGTGAGTATATGTTTCAAGATAGTTTTGAGTAGATTGGTTCTTTTCCATGCCCAGATTTAGGATTTTGAAAGGAGGGAGGCAGATGGTGTGGCACATCATGTTACAGAAGACTCAGTTTCCCTAAAGTAATGTGATGACCTCTGGTGGCCTGCTGAGGCCTACTTAAGCACCTTAGACACCTACCAGTTGCCTTCCTCACTCTCACCAGCAACAACGTTGATTTTACTAGGAACATTTGGGAAATGGCTTTGAGTGCTGTACTCCCCTCTTCCCTGTTCACTTGGCTTTATCTCTCTTCAACTCAGCCCATGGGCTCTTTCTGCCTCTTATTTAGGGTTGCCATGACCAATGCATCAGTTTTCACAGGGTACCACAACCTCTGGGCTGGCTTTTGGCATTCTAGTAGCTTGGTCACAGTTTCCTGGGCTTCTAAGAGCCTGTTCCTACTTCATTGGGCCTCTGGCAGTCCACCAATTTAAAAAATGTTCTCTAAGTCCTTCTGTGGGGCATCTTCAGTGGCCTCCTTTCCTCCCCTTCAGCCACTCTCATGCCTCATGGAATTGAAGTCAGTCCACAACGTAAACCAAAATGTGCAGCTTATGCACATTGTTGTTGCGGGGCAATTGATTTAAAACTTTGAGTGGAACAGGAATCAAAAAGAGAGGCATGACTACACCACTTTACTTCACCCTGAATCCATCCCTGCTTTCCTCTCTTTAGAATTATACATGTCCTTTTCAGAACTTTTGCCTCTCCACATTTGTTGTTTCTCAGTGGGTAACTGCAGCCACAATGTAGTGAAATGGTTTAAAGAAACACAGACTTAAAACAAAGATGAAATGAAACTTAATCACCGTTGTTTCATCTTTAAAAGGTAACTTAGCAGTGCAACTAGACTACTCTAAGAACATAAGCTCTTCAATATTAAGTTGTAAACTTAAAATAATGCATTTTGTATTAATAAATAACATTTAATTAATTAATTTAATACCAATATAATAAAATAAATTAGCTATACATATTTGATTGCTTTCACTGAAATGTCCAAACGTTTAGTTTTTATCATTTAAAATACATAATTAATTACACATTAAATAATATTAATACAAGAATGCACTGCCTAGATTAGATCATTTAATTAGATGTAAACTATTTTTTTCTTATTTGGTTTATATAGTTTAGTCAGAGTAATTTAATAGCTCTTCTTATTAAAATGCATTACTCATAGTTTACCCTACAATTTTCTTGAAATATACCAAGAGCTTTCAAGACTGGTTCAGATTCTTTTGATTCTTCTCTCACTTTTGTTTGATGTAACATTCTATTGGCATAATTCCACTTCTGTCACTACATTATAGAAATAACTAAAAGAAAAATACCCTACTATAGATTAAATTAACTAGTAGCCAAGTTCTTCTCTAATTAATAGTAGTTCAACTTTGCTGAAGCCGAAAGAGTTGTAATGATATTAGCTGGACTGATTTATGCTCATATATGTAGTAGAAGGAGGCTTAGTCTCAAATAACTTCAGCCAAGTTCTCTTCACATGTTTAAATCTATATAATCTTTTTTGTATTGGGGATATGTTCTAAACCGAGCATGTGGGTAGGAGATTGCACAATTTAGCACTACAGGAAAGCTAAATATAAGGTTTTTTAGAATGCCAAACATGGCTTGGGAGGGTAGATTGCAATATTTAAATTACTTTTTGTCTCATTATTAAATATGTTTTGTCCCCAGTAATCACTATGCAGGTTTAATACATTCTCACTGCCACACTATAGATTCAGATTAAAGAGAGAGAGAGTTAGCCATGTTCAAGGGTGGATCTGGCAGGGAAGAGGGGGTGCACTGGTGCACTTGTAATTGCCTCCCCCCACCCCTTTGATTCCTGTTCTACCCAAAATTTAAACCCAACTGTCTGGCAGTGGCAGCAATATTTCTATTTAGGCAGTGCTGAGGGAGTTCATGGCTTATTATAATCTACCTGATCTCTTCTAAATTTTTCATTACAGACGTATTAATTACCCCCTCTTCTTTGTAATAACCCTGATGTTCCACCAATCAAGTTGTCCTTAGTTCTCCAGTTCTGCTCTCTGTTAGCTGTTCCTGGTGATGAAGTTCTTATTTCACAGCCCTCATTCCAATAAAGTTATATCTGTTTTTGCTTCAATTTTAAATTGTACAAAACAGCTGCAAGGCCATAGCATATAAGTAAAGCTTCTAGTTTATTTTCAGCTGGAGAAAAATGTAAGTTGGTTTATATGTGATGATGCACCTCACCTTCAGCAACCCCATTTTCAAAGTCCTAGACCTGCCCATGGCCATGTTAGTCTGTTAAGCAGAAAGCAAGCAGGGCAGTGTAGCATCAGAGGCCAACTCGCTCAGAGAGGCATTCAGATTAGTAACTGGGTTCATTGCTCTTCCATATCTATCCATTTCATGTCCTTGGGGAGAGATGTAGCTGGACTTTTCATTAGGATTTAGCAAGTAGCAAAGGTGTGGACTTATTTTCACTAGACTTGGGACTCCCTTCTTCCCCTCCAAGTGAATTTCTACCTCCCCAAACAATTGCTGTTAAAACTGCATAACAATTCCACTGGGTTTACAGTCAGGTGAAAGTTTTACCTGTTTCTTCTGCAATTATTAGCTTGAAAAGTTTCAGCCATATGTGATCTTGAGATACCAGCAATTGAATCATTTTATATCTGCAGTGCTGAGGTTAGAGAGAAAAAACCATCTAATTATGGTTCTTGCTAATCACCATTAACAAAAAGAGATCTTGTTTACTTCTGTATCTCACCAATGACCAAACACGGTGCATAGCTATCACATATCTAATGTGATCAATCTAGATCTACATAAAGCACTTAATCTTAAAATCAATTAATAAAAACAGAATTTAGCCTTCATAACATGCTACTTTTTTAGTTTGGATTTAATCAGGCCATTGCATAATCTAACATCTCTCACTGCATGCTAAAGTTCATCTAGCTTAAGGGTGTTGTTATACATTACACTTCACACATGCTAAAACTATGGAAAGAACATGCTCTGAGCAGTCACATGTTAAGGGTTAATACAGTCTCAGACGTGTTTGGCTCTGATTTGTAGCTGTAGGACAGGTGAGCAGGTGTGTCACTAAGAGCCAGGCTACATGGGTTTTGTTCCTGCTCCAGGAGAGCTATGGGGGTTAGAGGAGGCCATGCCTGCTGTCTGCTTACTTGGGGCTCTTGCCCCTGGCCATGGATGATTCCACTGCACAGTGCCTACTGCTGCACAGGCACAGGATGGGAAAGCCCCTTACACAGACACACGCCATGCCAACCTATTGCAACACTTGATAGTACTACCAGCAGGAAAGTCCACAGTCCCAACACTGCCAGGATTGTCCACTGAGTCAGGAAGCCTAGGTCCTGTACAGCCACTCCCTGCTAGCATGCTTGATGGCCTGACTCCAGCATGAGGCTGTAGTTTCCCCACTGCTCCACTGCCAAGTCTGCCCTGCCAAGGGAGGACCCAGCTCCATGATCCCAGAGGCAGCAGAGAGGTGAGGCCCTGGGATTTGTCTCACAACACAACCCTGCTACCATGGAAAAGGAACAATGTAACTCCCTGCCTCCCTTCTTGGCTCCCCAGATCTCCTGCCTCACAGCTCTGTGCTCCTGCTGTGCCAACCCAGTGGCTCTGCATAGGTAGGGTAAGCCAGAGCACGGAGCATGTGGGAGGGGAGCTGAGGCAGTAGGAACATAAGGCTTGCTTTCCCCCATTCCTGATGGCTCTATTCTCCATCTCCTAACAGCTGCAGCCACACACTGGTAGGGAAAGCTGGGTGCACATGAAACATGCCCCAGCCTGCCCCCCCCCCGCCCAGCCTCAAAAGCATGGAGCCACAGTGACTGGGAGGAGGCCCTCAAGAAGAATAGTTTTCCCCGCCCAGCAGTTCCAGGCTTCTGCCAAGCTAACCCCTTTTCCAGCAGCTATGACTATATGTTGGTAGGGGAAACCAGATGTTCATGGAACTTCCAGGAGGGAAAAATGCATGCTTCAATCCCCCTCCAACAAGCATGGAGCTATGACTGCTAGGGGAAGAGAGGGGAAGAGTGGCAGGAGCATGGAGCAGCAGGGCAGCTGTGCCTCCATCTGCTTTTTCACTCTAAGGCAGGGGGCCCAGCAGTAGCCCTGGTGCTGGCAAGAACCCATCTGCCTTCAGTACCACCCATGGGCAGAAGAGCTTAGGAAGCTGGAGAGATTGTCCACAGAGCAAGGAGTTTGTGGGTGGGGAGGGAGCTGGAAGCAGCTTGCTTTATGTCTGTGTAGCAGACTGACATTACCACAACACAAACTGGGTAGCATGATCTAGAGATATTCCTTGCCTGAAGTGGCCTAACCTTGTTATGCTCTGAGGGCATTTGGCATGGGTTTTTGCAGCTTTAGTACAAGGAAGTTTGCATTTTAGCATAGCCTAAAGGTAATGTGTAATAAGATCCTAAGTTATGCTTAAATCTGTTGCAGCAATAAATTTTAAATGCCTCAGTTCTGTACAACATGCAATTTAATCATTTTTTCCCTCTTTTTCCCAAATGTTTTGCTCTGAGGTTCTAGAGGAACAAAGCACCACATTCTGTAAGCATGAGTTTTACTGTACTTCTACAAACTGAGTTAACAGAGCTGGGTCATTTAGATCCCATGCTTAATTCCTTCTGCTAAAAACCCATGCAGTTACATATAAAGGACACATGGAGATAAGGCTGTAATAACACATTAAAGCTGAATTTTTCAAAGGTTAAGGAAGCTGGACATGTAACCCATTCTAGGTTTCAGTAGGATTTAGACATCTCAGTCCCTTACATGCCTTTGAAAATATCAGCTGAAATAAGCTACACAGTCATAATACTTAACAGAGATGTTGAGGGAAATATTCTCTTCAGAATCCTTCTTGCCATCTCTTCTTTTGATGGATGGAAAATTAAAAATAGAAGAGAACCCACTCTGTTTCAGAGAATGAAAGCAATCATATATCTGATTGTTATCTGTGCTATACTGAGGAAGGATTAATAGCTGCATTTATATAGCTGGCAAGAAATCTCGGCATGGAGAACATTTAACTGAAGTGATATGGACTACAGAGAGATTGTTTGATCAAGTACTAGTAAAAACTTTGTAATAATCTCTAATAGCATAATTTCTGCAATAAGATGAGCATATGCTCCCCCCATATGATCTCTCATATCGTTTCTTATTGCTACTGTTGTTATAGTCCAAGCCACTATTTAACTTTATTAGGGCAAGATGAGGAGAAATGGAAGAGTTTTTTAATAAAAAGTTGTGGATCCAAATATTGGAGTTTCTGAGGATGAGCATCTATAAAAGCAAGAATTAAATTGTATAGACTACTTTTCATATACATTATAATACAGTTAATTTGTTTTTGGAGAAATATATGTTTAAATATTTCATAACTAAACTAATAGGAAGTTTTTGCTTAAGAAAAGAAAAGAAAAAAAAACAAAAACAGTTTAAGTACATTTTACTAGATTGAGCACAACCACAAACAAAAAAGAAGTCTTTGCTGGCTGAAAAAACAACCTAGGTTAGAGGAAAAGTTAAAGCAGACTTAAGAGACCAGTTTCAAACCCCTAATTTAAAAATGGGATCACAACATGGATCTCCCACATCATAAACAAGTGCTCTGACCATCAGGACACTGTTCTGTATAATGCGAGGTGAAATAAGGCCACTTATGGAAGACCAGTGAGATGCAAATTCACGTCAAACCAAAACTTATTGCTCTGGACTCCACTGAAAAAAGGTCACCTTTCAAGGGTTTTTGTTTTGTTTTGTTTTGTTTTTACATGGGGCAGGATATAAGGGGGTGTTGGCTGGTTTTCTATTACTCTGTTGAATCAAAGTGCAAAAAAACCCACAGAGATGACAAGAAATGTTTGCTCTACTTGAGTGAGTACCTGACATCACCCTCAACTTCTTCCTAGTTTATTTTGTCTTCCTGGTTTATTTTGTATATATTGTTGGCTGAAATAGCACCATTTTTGCAGTTTATGAAGAGATTAAATAATTAATTTTAATCAATACAGATTTGCTTAATAGCGTTCAAGGTTGCTTTGAAGTCATAGACATGGTTGAACATAATAGCTTGCTAAGGTGAAATACTGATGCTGCTCTGCAGTTCAAAGCCTACTGCTGAAAAATATATACTAGGTGTGATCTGTTCAGAAGCCAAATTAGGAAAGTCTGGCAAAATATCTGTAGGGACTAGTAAATAAGTGCTCTATGTGGCCTTGGAAAGCTTTTGCAACAAATGTTTGAGTGCCAAGTCAAGCATTGTTAATTGTTTTTCTCTTAGTACCCTGAGATCACCATTTTTAACTGTCTCTCCAAGATCTGGAGACTACACATTTGTCAGCTGTCCAATTTGTTCTGAAAATGCTAGCTCTCAAGAGAAATCTTAGTGTTTCAAAATGTCTTTCACATTAGGCTTACATTGCTACTGTAACAAAATGTGTATCCCTGCGACAAGATACAAAAATGTATCATTGCTTAGAGATGAACATTTTTGTCATATCTAGGAAAAAACAATCTCAGAAACAGACTTTTGTGTAATAGCAAAATATAACAGATCATTATATTAATACCCTTACAAATAAAGTGGTTTGGTTATGTTTTCTTGTGAAAAATTTTAAGCTCTGGTGACAGTGATTATATTTAGCTTAGCAATGCAATTCTTTATCATATTTCTTCTCAGCATTGTATTGTTAGAGCAGAGGGTGGTTATCATTCCTTTTCTATTAGCATACTGTATATTCAGATATACAAAAGAAATCCTGGGCAATCATGGTAAAAATAAAATAGCAATAAAGCATGTGTTGGGGAATTATTCATATTTTTTTCTGTTAATAATTTCAAAAAGATATAAAGCTGGTTCAGATCAATAGTGACTAACAGCGACAAACTGTTTTTAGATGATAATACATGCAAAATCAAAGTCTAGATGGGCAGATATGAACATAAGAAATGTTGTAAGTAGATGATAGTCCTGTCATCCTTACTTGACAGTCATAGGAAGCCAAGAAAGAAGAAAAAAGAGTATTCCAATGTTAGGGTGTCCAGTAGGGCTGTGTGAAGCTTTGGTCATTGATTTGATTTGGTGGAGATTTGGCCTGATTCGGTGGCCAAATGTCTGAATCTGAATTGAATCAGGAGACCCTTTAATCTCTCCCAGTCGAATCGGAGCCCTCCAGATGGATTAGGAGAGATTCAGAAACATTCTATAATTCAGACATAGACAGAGCTTTAATTTTTTTTTTCTACATACCTCAAGGTATCAGACACATCATGAATGCTAAGATGCTGGGATGGATGGAGCATCCCATGGGGGTACAGAAGGGGGGGTCACGAGCACACTTGGAAGTGGACCCAGAAGTGTGCGGGGGATCCCCCTGGCCCCCAGATTGGCAACTGGTGCCTCCTGGGTCTGGGAGGGTACCTGGGTCCCCCTCCATGTCTAATCACTGAGCCAGGAGGGGCTGCGGGGGGTGGGTCCCCTGCATGCTTGGCGGTGGACTTGGAATTGGACTGGAAGTATTTCCAGTCCAATCCTGTGTTCACTGCTGAGCAAATTCTGCCCCCCCGCCCCACTCCTGTGGCATACTCTATGTGCCCGACCATCACAGCATTCATAAGCCATGCTTGGTACCTTGAGGTGTGTAGAAAAAAACTTTTAAAGCTGTGTCTATGGCCAAATTGCTGATTCTCTGAATCAGCATCAAATCTTCAGATTCAGATTCAGTTAAATCAAATTGGGACAGTGATCTGAATAAGCAAATCAAATCACTGTCCCCAATTCAGTCTGAATCTGAATCCAAACTGAATATGGCTTGTTTTGCACACCCCTAGTATCCAGCCTAACATTTGTAAAAGACTTCCTAGACATTCTTCTGACATAATCTTCCAAGATGTCCTTGTTCAGGTCATGTTTAGCCAGAACCAAAGATGGACTTGGGTAGAAATGACGCAGTTAAATCTAAAATTGCAAATCAAGTCTTAACCTTAACCAAGGAAATTTTAACCAAGTTTTCAGTTTTTCAGTTGTACACAGCTTCAAACTTAGTAGTTCTGAGCAGCTTGGCACATAACTAATGCCTAAAACCACCTTAGTTCCCTGAGAGCTTCATCTTATAGACATTCGCAGAGGTCTCCCAAAGCATACCTACAAATTGTTGCTCCTTAGATCAATCAGCAGTGGGTTCCATTCTTGGCTTGGGAGTTTTTATGTATTTTAGTCAATGACTCTTGAATACCTATATCTAAAACAAGACACACAAAAATTTCTGTAGTCAGGAGTGTAACCCAAGTATCCCCTACCCAGGTATGTGTCCAATGCCTGAATACCGGACACTGTTGTGCAGACTTGAGATAAATACCTAAGACCTGGAAACAGGTAGTAAATAAATTATAGCCTTTCTTAGCATTTTCTACAGTCTAGCTTTATATAGATTATTGCTGAATATACTTGTTGTCTTCTGAGGCATCAAACTTCATACTTACACAATATGGGGAGCTCGGTACTTAAAACAGTGTTCTAGGAGTCAGGAACCTAAAATTTAGGCAAAGAGAAGTTTAGCATTGCAGTTACCAAGATCATTTTGGATCTGGCCCCATTCTTTCTTTACTTGAACTATCCAGCTCTAGGATAATGACATAGTTGTATTGCTTCTACTTGTCCTTGTTGAATGCCTCTGGACATGTGCTCTGATAGTTGGTGGATTACACCAGTTGGGTTAGAGGAGGTGGGGGCCAATACCTGGGTTGGCCCCAGCAACCTTACCTGGAGTCTTGGGGACTTCCCAGGGCTGCCACAACAGTACATGGAGTCTGGCCAGCAGCCATAGCATGGCTGTGGCTAGCCAGGCTCTGGTTCTGAGTGTTGCACGCTGCTGCCACATTTGCCATTCTGCATTTTTTCTCCATGTGTTTTTTCAATACTGGAATTTCCCAGTATCTAAATTTGGCTCTGTGCTGCAAGTATCTAATGAAGAGAACTGAATCACTTGTGCAGGGTGCACATAAAACACTGGGTTCCAAACCAGCTGGTACAATTCAGTAAAGATAGCTTGTAGTCATTGTAGACAGTTCTTTTAAAATGTCAGTTCAGTGTCAAGCAAGATAGCCAATAAAATATTGTCCATCATTAAAAAGGGACTTGAAAACAAAACTGAGAACATCATTATGCCATTATGCATTTTTTTTAAACTAAAATGTAAGTGAAAGTTTTAGAGTATGGGGATGTTATTTACTGTATATTTGTACCACTCCTCATATATGCTTCTGTGTATGCAGCCTCATTGACCTTGTGAGCACCACCATAGTACAAGTAATAGGAGAATATATAAAATATAAACCCTCAACTTTAACTCTCATTTAGTTATAATAATTGCAGCTTTAACTATGGAATGGCTGCTGCCCATCATCTGAATCATGATATTGCCCTCATCTCTCTATGTAACATGAATATATTCCTTGAGAATTTCATCATTAAGTTACTCCCTCATTGTTCTGGCTCCATGAATACCCCGTAAGCATTAAAAAAACATTAAAATACAGTTGCAACAAAATTTTTGTTTTTGTCTGCATTTAAATTAACCCTTTGTTTATTGAATAAATTAGAAAACTTTTTTTGGTACGTGCTTGGAGTTTGGCCTTTGCTTTGAAATGTCTATAAAGTTTTAACGACTCACTCTCCCCTTTGATTTATATTGTCATCTTTGAAAGTATCTATAAACTGTTCGCATGATCCTTTGAGTCTTTTCATTTGATATGTGCACTGTGCAGATTTATCTCACCTTCCTCATTTCTAGAAGCCTTGTATTGTTTTTCTTGCCCTTTAGTGTAATTCCTTTTTTACATCCCATTTCCAAAAGGTACTGTATAACTATACTCATTTGGGCAATATTCATCTGACTGAAAAAGAATTAAAATGTCTGTCCTTCAGTAAATTTCTTATTCAGTTTGCCTATACTTAAAAAGAAGTATTAAAAAAGAAATGTTTAAAGTACATTTGTGGAGCCGTACTTTTTAAAGAAATCCATCTTTGAGAAATAAAAAAAAATAGAGCAACATTTCATGGTTATAGCAGCTCTTCACAATATCCTATCACTACCATTGTACAGTGTAAAGTGTCTGTCAGCATATCATTGTTACTGTTATAATAAGAGGAAATTGCACAAACAGTTTTTGTGATACAACAGTGTATCATATCTACCCAAGCCAAGAAGAAGCTTTCTGCATCAGTATTATTTATCAGCACAGACAAGTACCAGAGGGCAATCTCAGTTAAACAGGGTATCACTGTTTCCTGTCATACCAAAATTAAATTGGAAAATAAGGACAGAATTTGTGAACTTGCCTTAAATAAAGAAGCTTCATTTTATGCTGATGCTTTCTCTCCCTCTTCCTAAATGCCTTGCTAACATTTAAAACAGAATATATGGAGGGGCCCAATTCATTTTATGGTATCTGATCAAACATTTACATTATCCTTAAAAGAATACATACTAATACAAAAAAGAAGAACATCAGCAGGCTGTAAAACTTCAATGACAGGTGAAAAGTGCAAGAAAATTGGGTGGGGGGAGAATATAACAAGAAAAAGAAAAAATAGAACATGGAAAGAGGAAGCAATGAGAATAAATATAGTCAGTGGGACAGCAAAGAAAAATGAGAGAGAGATGGAGCAGGAAAGAGAAAGAATATTTAAGAAGAAAATAAAAACTATTTTTCCCACCTTCTAGAGGTCAGGCAATTTCAATTTATAGTCCTTATTATTTCTTATTGATGGTCTAAAGGCTAGATTGTGTCTGAGCTTTGTGCAAGTGCTTAAGCAGATGATGGTACAGTTCTCTCTTACCTTGTGTTGAACTGCAGGAACCAAAGTTGTTTACACTCCTTGACTTTCCTGAAGATTGAAATAGTATCTTTCTGAGGTGTATGCCAGCACACAATGGAACAGTCGAATAATGAGAATGCTACTCATCTCTATTGTACTATGGCCTGCATAGTTGATCAGCAGCAAAAGAAGGGAGAGAGAAGTGATGCCAGGGGTGCTCAATCTCTTAGGCTGCAGGCCAGAACAGGTTCCATAGAGCCGTGTCATCTGACCTGTGGGGCTCCCCAAAGTCTGAAAACGTGGCAGTGGGCGAGTTGTGGCAGTTGAAAGCCACTCCACTGCTGTCTGTACCTGTATGGAGCCCTGCAGGCCAGGTAACATGGCCCTGTACATGAGATCACACCCTTGAGTAGCCTTATCCAGGCATCCAGGTTGGATGGCATGCTGGATTGGTTCATCTTACCTGATAAGCATTTTAGATACCAACTATTAAATCTGTGGTTCTCTTTAAAGGTCTTTTGGTCTGTTTTGGCCCATACTCCCTATTGCGAATTAACACTTTCATTGTCACCAGCAGAAACTGTTAAAAAGTTGCTAAACTGTTCCTATTGTTTCTTTTATCTGAGAGCTCATGTTCACACTGATTGACTACCGTAAATAATTTGGATTAATGATGCATCAGGAAATAGGCAACCATATTTTCTGATGTCTTGCAATATGGCCACATTTGTGATCAATGGGAGAATTGTGATCAATGGAGCTCCCTCACCAACCAAATTTAGTAATATGTTGGTAGATTTTGCTTCCTGGAACTTGCATCAGAATGTACTCTTCCTTGTCTGTATCTACATGAGAAGCTGACTGTGCAGTAGCCCAAGACTGCTGAGCAGTAGCATCACGTGGCAGCAACCGTGATGCAACATCACTGCGCAGTATTCTCAGTCTACTACAGAGTTAGTGTCACAAAGAAGCTATTCATCAGCACTACTGCACAGTAACTTGGGTTAATGTGCAGTCACGTAGTATAAACAATTACTTAATGACTGCGCAGTAATGGCTGTGCAGTCAGTGCCTCATGTAGACATGCCCCCTGTTCCTCTTTCTTTCCCTAAAACAATCCAGCTTCAAGAGGCAGTGAGGATGACTTTCAGACTATCAAGGGGAGAAGAACATATATGCAGCTAGAGGTTGGCAGGTATGTAAGCTGCCCAGCAAAGCTGGGCAAGACTCTGAAGCATGTAAGGCCTACAGGCTGCATTAACCCAAGGAGGGAAACTTGTTCTTCTGTGAAGTGGATCGGTTGTGTTTTTTGGACTAATTCGAACTTTTGAATGGGAAGACTGAATTGTGGCTACAGGGATGCAGGAGGCTGTGAACAGGGATGCTGGGGTACACTCCTTTTTTTTGCTATAGGAGCTAGGAGACATCCCCAAGCTGAGGGCAAGACTCTTATACTGTGAGATACAGCCACAGTGATTGGAGGGAAAATGGCTGTTGAGGCCAAGCCTATAACCCAGAGGCTGAGGTTTTTATCAGTGTACCAAAGCAGGTATGGCCATAAAGTAAAAGGGGCCTAGACTTTGATAGCTGGAGATATGATGAGCCCTCAGAAACCTGCAAAAGCAAACCTGTAAAAGGAAAACTTTGCATGAGTATGGGGTGCTAGAAGGACTCAGGTAGGAAAACTATTTTGATTGAACAGGCCAGTCTACCCATGGAGGTGGTATTAGCCTGAGGACTCCCCCACTTCCCGACAACTAACAACATCAAAATCATGGCAGGTGAGGAGTGGGAGGTACAGGGAGACTTGGAAAAGGTAGCAGAAAAGCAGTGCTGACACTACCATCATTACACTATTTGAAAAAATCTAGATAATTAGTCTTATTTTGGACATGTTAATATAAGTCTATGTGTATAGTGGTTAACTTCTGTGGAGGCAACAGATTTGAAAGGGTGGCCAAAGATTTTTTCAGGTCCTCCTGAGTAAGAAAAAGAAAAAAATGTATTAGAAAGAACATCTTAAATTGTACCTGGAAGCGTTGGAGCAAAAAGTAACTTATGATTTCAGCAATATCCTTGTATCTAAGCATTTTACATGCTCAATCTTATTAGATAAAAACTTGAAGTGTGTAAGTTATCTTTTAAAGGGCCGATTTGAAACTCAGCCTTCCCTCTTCATAGCATCTCTCTCAATATCCTTCAGAACAAAAAAGATTTTAGTCTTGCACTTTTTTGTGATGCAATTAATTTAAAATTTAGCTTTAACTGGATGAATTCTGTTTCTCTGGGTCTCAGGTGAAAATAATATTTTCACCATACAGTTTGGTAAGTATTGCTATTTCCCAGTAGTTGTAGATCTTTGTGGAGAAGGAAAATACCAGAAGGATGATTTGGGGATCATTGTGGGTAAGGTGTCATTTTGCACCCCTGCATTCACACAGGGACTAAGGCGAGATGACTCTTGAAGTCACTTCAAATCCTATGATTCTGCAAAAGGTGACAAACTCCTTAAAAGGTATGTACAGACATTTGGAGAGGTTAGATCAAGTAATAAATGGCTAACTTAAGCACATGCATACCTGTAACCAATTCAAGCACATACACGCTACACAGCAAAAATTAGACAACAATCAGTTGTCAATACGCACACACTCCATACACATACATGGATCACTAATTCATATATCATGCACATGATGATATATATATAAGTGTATATTCACCAGTTCACACACATATCACCCACCTACACATACACACAGGTGAGGTCCTAACTTGGAGGGGGTGAAAGTTGCTGGAACTGGGATTAGAACTGGTAGAGTAGAGAGAAGCTGGGCTGAGAAACTGAGGCTTGGGGTTACTTAAGGTCAAGTTACTTAAGGTCAAGTGGCCCCAGGGTTACTCAAGGTCACTGGTGCAAGGGAAACAGCATGGTGGCAAGGAAGAGACAGCCAGGAAAGAAACTGAGGCAGAAAGTCAGGGCGGCTAGGGTCTGGAACCAACTTCCAAGAGAAGTGGTGCAGGCTCCTACCCTGGTGGTTTTTTAAGAGGAGGTTGGATGAACACCTTGCTGGGGTCGTTTGACCTCAGTGCTCTTTCCTGCCATGGCAGGGGGTCAGACTAGATGATCTGCTCAGGTCCCTTCCGACCCTAGAAACTATGAAACTATGAAACCTGGGAGCTTGGGGCTAGAAACTGAGGCAGACAGCTGGGAGTTTGGGGGGCAGTTAAGTGGTGGCAAGGAGGAAACAGAAAACTCGGGGTTTCAAAATAACAGGTTTATTAAACAGATAACACACTACACAGCCCCATGAAGTTATTGGTACACACACCACACACACACACACACATGCATGCGCACACACACACACGCACACACAGAGGCACTCACAATGGCAGCAGGAGAAAGCGACTCAGTGGAAGGGTTGGAGTTCAGGTAGGGAAGAGAAACAGAGTCCAAGTCCTTGGTTGAAGACAGGGTGGGGATGATAGCTACCTATCCAGGCTGGAATAGGGTCTTTGTCCAGCAGGTGTTGTCCAGAGGGGGGTCACTGGCAGGGCCTCTGGGTGTATAGGTGGTGTGGTATGGTGCTGGTCCAGATGCAGAGGGCATCCCAAGGAGTCAGTCTTCACTACCCCTTTTTATGGGGCAGACTACCTATGATCTCCTATGGGGAGCGCATGTCCAAGCAATGTCACCCCAGTTCCAGTGGGTTCCAGGTGTTCATACTGAGCATGTGCAGCTTTGGCACAATGGTGGGTTGCCTCATCTTTTGTTTCTTGAATGCTGAGGGTTGCTCCAATGCCTGGGGCAATGGTACAGGTATTTGTTTTGATGGCTCAGTCATTCAGAGGAAGCTAGTTTTTAGAACTACTGCCATTGTCTCTCAAACACCCTCATTCATCCCCATTCACTCAGGAACCAAGTTACATAGGAGGGGTAGGTGTAAGACATAGGTTACACAACAGACACGGGGACAAGATGGAGACACGACAAACAAAATGGAAACTTGACATGACTTATGCTAATTTACAGATGTAGGCCTAAATCATATAGTATCATTAAAAGAGTAATATAGAACGGTAAAAAATCAATATAAACATAATAATTATACAATATAAAGAAGGAGAAAAAACAAAACAAATACAACTTGCTACCAAAATAAAATGCTGAAGCTTATCCTATGTCTTAGGTCACTTATACTTACCTATAGGGAATAGAGAGGGAGAGAACAAGTCAGAAATGGTTGGGGAAGGGGAGGGAATGCATTTTAAAATTTAAAAAAAAGGAAAACTGGGGGTTTTGCTATAGATCAATCTAACCAGGTGCAAGGCACATAGAGTGGTCATTTTTGAAGTGATCTAACCATCCATTGACTTCCCCGAATATCTGTATTTAGCCAAAATGTATTATGTGTACATGTTTTGAAGCCTATTCTTCACTTTGTGTATTCATGCTACTCCAAACTAATAGACATTGCTGTTACATATTTGCTTTCCTTTACCTCGTGAATAAGTTTTGCCATTTCACTTGAATAATTGTGGAACAAGCCAATCAAGTAAAAGAAAGATCCCATGTTAAGGTAACCAAAGAAGCAGACCATCATTAATTTCTACTCCAGAATGCACATTCTACAACTATTCTGCAAACAAATCTTAATTACCCTCTGCCAATAAAACTGAGGATAGGATAATGGCCGGCATTTGAGAAAGCTTGGGGAATGTCAGTGTCCTTCAAAAAGGAAGATTCTAAAGGATCTTGGCAATCTTGCAAGGTTAAGAAAGTTGTGCTTCTTGTCACAGGACCTGTGAAGGGTTGTATTTGCTCAAATGGAACAATAGTTTTGGCACACAGATTTTCACCCTCTGCCCAAATTCAAACCTCGCTTTATACTTCTGCACTTACAGTTGCATGCAGATATTTTTTTTTTTATTATTTAGCAGTGACAGTCTTTATGAACATGTGTAGCTCTGGATTTTACTTCCTTGTTACCTTTAAATCAGTCATAGCCTTGTCTGATAGATGACGTAATGAAGTTAACTTTTGTCCCTGGGGCCATTTCTGCACCCAACAGTTTTTCAGTGCAACCAACATTTTTCAAGGAACACACAATACTAGCTGTCAACCTCAAAAACTCAGAAAGTTTGAGTTAAGACTAAACTATAAGATTCATACAAAACTGACAATTTTTTAACAAACATAATACATATTAAATTCTGTATTATGCTTTGTGTTTTTTGAACAATAAGGAGTATGCTGGGGTTAGTCCATACTTTTCTTCATAATCACATGAATTTAAAAAATAATTTCTTAACCCCCCTCCCCGCCCCCCGAAATTACTATGTAATCAGAGGATTGCAAGAATGAGGACTGAAAAGCAGGGAAAAATCCTAAAATTCCCAGTGAAAATCTAAGGGTTCAATACAGCAGTACACAAGTACAACTTCCACAGGCCTGTGTTTTGCTGTTCTAATTTGTGAAATGTATCTTGTATCCTTTTATTCCTTCAGCTTGTGTTAGTGCTACTACAGCTGGGATGTTTGGCACTGTCTCTGCCAACCTGCTCATCTAAAAATCCAGACATGCTGAGACTGATATCTCATATACTAGTGCTGTGCTTCTACATTTATAACACTGAAGTGCATGCACTGCACACACTTACTGTTCTTGCACTCATTGTTTTTGCAGATTGCTCATTGAGGCATCTTTAACTATTGTATACTTCTGTGGGAATTCTATTTGCTTGTGTGCCACTGTCTAATTTATATTTAATCTGGTGGCATGTTTCTCCTTTGGCAGTCTTTATGCACTATCAACACTGACTGGTTAGACTGTCACTCTTGTTCATACCATTCTGATGGCTTCCATTAAAATACCATTTGTTCTGTGCTGTGTCTGGTTATTCATTTAGATTTGTACAGATTTTCATATAAATATAATTTGTGTGATTTTTTGCAACATTACTTTCATTTTGTTGAACATTTATTTGGATAGCAATTTCTTTACAGGCTTATAGTTGGTCTGCTTTGTGTGTGTGCATATATATGCTATGTTTCAAGGCTGCCTACTTGATCTAAAGCTCCTCCTTGAATATAAAATTTTAGCTGGGGTTATGCCATTTCATGTGTTTTTGCAGTACCTTTTAATCAAGCTTGGCATTCTGATATATCAGTGTTCATGGACTTTTGGTGAATTACTCTTTTATGCACAGTCTTTATCCATCAACGTTAATACTGTCACAAATTGATCTATGGGCTCATTTGATGCTTGTAGTCTTAAAGGATTTATAACATGCAAGTATCAAGTTAGTTTTTTTGGTGACATTATTAACAAAGTAACTATAACAGTCCTTTAGGTGCATTTTTTCTTAAATTGACACAACAGACCCCTTGATTATAGAAATGGCTCTCATAGTTCCTATGAAAATAGTGAACATCTATAAACATTCAAGGAAAAGGCTCTTGGTTTAGAGAGTGACAGAAGGAGTTCTATTTATGTAAATGTAAACTTGTAAAAACTGCCCAACTCGCTTGACAGCTAATAACTGAGACAAAGCTGAATATTAAATGCAATTATAAGCCTCTTTCATACAGTCAAATCCTTCATTAACATTTCAAATTTCAATGAGAAGGATGGAAAAATATAGACAAACTTGTCCCAGTTCCCCTCCTCAATACTTTTGACCTCTATTTTCTGTTGAGTTTGGATTAGCACTTTTTCTCCTCTTTAGATATAAAATACCCATTTCTTTTATTCACTGAGAAAAAATCAGACATTTCCAATTTATCCGAGGCATCTGAATCCTTAATGTTCCTCAGTTCCATTGTAAGGATGCTGCTATAGTTCTTGACATGGCATATATATTTTTTGATCATCAATAAAGAATGATTTTTATAGTCAGTTAAGATATGGACAGAAAAACAAAACTGATGATAAAATTGTGTATCAAAATAAAACTGGATCTCAAGAATCATTATTATCAAAGTTTAATTCATAGGCATTGAGAAAAACAGAACTAGCTAGAAAAAAAGAAGCTACAGTAGAAATCCTGTGGAAATTCATTACGAACATATGGTTATCCATATCATCATCATGCAGATGTGTAAGATTGCAAAAGAAAACTTAATTCTATCATTTCCTAACTTCTGAGCACTACATTGGCAACCATGTTCTAGCAAGTTTCTTATAAGTCCTTTTCAGTTTTTACATGTATGTCATACAGTCTTCTTCAATGATGTAAACATTTGCAAAGGTCATTTTTCTGGATAAGTGCAGACATTTGGCGGCATTAGGGGTAGGTTAAATAAATTCAAAATGACTGCCAAATATCAGGTAAGTCAGAATGGAGAGGATAGCAGGGGGTTGGGATGGAGGGGGGAGGTGTGACCCATGCGGGATGGGAGGCAAGCACAACCTGTGGGTGGGGTGGGGGGGAAGGCACAACCTGTGACGGGTGGGGGGGCAGATATGACCCATAGGTGGGGTGGGGTCCTCCTCCCAGTGAACCTACACCATAGTCCTACAACTGGAAATCATCAAAAGAAGACTGGATTATCACCTTGCTGGGGTCACCTGACCCAAGATGTCTTTCCTGCTTGGTACAGAGGGCTGGACCTGATGATCTAAGGTCCCTTCCAGCCCTTACAATCTACGAATCTATGTATCTATGAACAAATACTGGATACCTGTTAATCCCTCCTTCCCTCCATCCCTGGGACTTACTTGATTGGTTTTGGCAGTGGCGAATGCTAATAGGCATGTTTGTACCCCTAGTGGCTTGTGGGATGGGGATTAAGAGGGCTTACAAAACTAGGTTACTATCCTAACTTTCCCAGTTGACCATGATGGGGCAACTTGAGGTGGATACAGAGGTGAATGAGTGACAGTTGCAGGTATAAATGTAAATGGCAGGCTCCAACTTGTGTAGGGAAGACTAGGGCCTCCAATGGGACACTTACATGCCTGTACACCAATGCCAGGATCTTGGGGAAAAAAATAGAGGGAACTGGTCCTCCAACTAAATAAGAATGACAACAATCTCATAGGGATAATGAAGACCTGGTGGGACTCCACCCAGGACTGGGCCACAGGTATAGATAGCTATACCCTGTATAGGAGATATTGTGCAGATAAAAGAGGCAGGGGTGTAGCTCTCTATGTCAAGGAAAGCTATACATCTCTGCAAGCCAACATTGCCACTCAGGGTGGATGACTGGAGACCCTTTGGGTTAAAATCTGTAGTGAACATGGCACACGGGACACAATGGTAGGACTCTACTACAGACCTCCTAATCAGGATCAAGAGCTCGATCAGGAATTCACCAAGGAACTGTCTGAGACTGCATGCTTCTAGTGCATGGTTGTCATGGGAGACTTCAACTACCTAGACAACTCATGGGAAGAGCATTCAGCCAAATCTGAATGGTTGTAAAGCTTCTTCATGTGTGTGAATGAGCTCTATCTGACTCAAAAAGTCTACGGACTGATGAGACAAAGTGTGCTCGACTTGGTACTGGCAAAGGGGAGTGATCTAGTCGGTGACCTAATGAACAAAGAGAAGCTGGGAGACAGTGATCATGAGCTGATTACTTTTACTATCCACTGTAAAGCTGGCAAGTAAGTCAGCAATGCAGAAGCCCTTGACTTCAGGAAAGCTGACTTTGACAAGCTCAGGAGGCCTATTGGCAAGGCCGTAAGGGTCCATGACTCAAAGGGAAGGGAAGTTCAGGATAAGTGGTTGCTCCTCAAGGGAGCAATCCTGAAAGCACAAGCAATGTCTATCCCATCTCAGAGGAAAGGTAGCAAAAGGGCACAGCAGCCCCCTTGGCTCTGCAGGGAACTTGTGGACCTCCTGGATCTAAAAAGAAAGACCTATAAAGGATGGAAGACTGGAATCACCTCATAGGAGGAGTATTCTGCACTGGTCCAGACTTGTAGTGAGCAAACCAAAAAAGCCAAGGCTGCGACCAAACTTCAACTGGCTACACACGTATCAAAGACAATAAAAAGTCCTTTTTTAGATATGTGGGGAGCTGGAAGAAAAGCAAAGGTAACATTGGACCCCTGCTAAACCAAATGGGACAACTGACAACCAATACCCACGAAAAAGCCAATCTGGGTATTTTACGTCAGTTTTTCACCAGCCTCAAGGGAATGCCCTGCTCAATATGGGACGGGACGGCTAGGGTGAGGGAGAATTTTTACTATACACCAATGTAGACCATGTGAAGGAATGCCTTGAGAGGCTGGACATCTTTAAGTCAGCTGGCCCAGACAGCTCATACCCCAGAGTACTTAAGGAGCTGGCAGACATCATAACCCACCCACTGGCATGGATCTTCTAGAACTCATGGCACTCAGGTGAAGTGCCTGAAGATTGGAAGAAGGCTAATGTGGTGCCTATCTTCAAGAAAGGGAGTAAAGTAAATCCAGGAAACTACAGGCCTATCAACCTGACCTCTATCCTGGGGAAGAACTTGGAAAAAATTATCAGAGAGATCATTCTTGACAAACTAGATGATGGCAACATTCTGAGGGATAGCCAGCATGGGTTTGTTGTGGGTAGGCCTAAACAATCTCATCTCTTTCTATGACCAGGTGACATATCACCTGAACAAGGGAGAAGACGTTGACATCATATATCTTGACTTTAAAAAAAGCCTTTGATCTGGTGTCCCATGATCTCCTCATTAAAAAAAATTGACCAACTGCGGCCTCAGCTACATCACAGTGTGATGGCTGGGGATCTGGCTCCGACATCAGACCCAGAGAGTGGTAATAAATGGAAGTAAATCATTTTGGTGTGCCGCGACCAGTGGGGTCCCCCAGGGCTATGTCTTTGGGCCTATACTCTTTAACATCTTTATTAATGATTCATAGATTCATAGATTCATAGATGCTAGGGTTGGAAGGGACCTCAATAGATCATCGAGTCTGACCCCCTGCATAAGCAGGAAAGAGTGCTGGGCCTACATTACCCCAGCTAGATACACATCTAGCCTTCGCTTGAAGACCCCCAGGGTAGGGGAGAGCACCACCTCCCTTGGGAGCCCGTTCCAGACCTTGGCCACTCGAACTGTGAAGAAGTTCCTCCTAATATCCAATCTAAATCTGCTCTCTTCTAGCTTGTGGCCATTATTTCTTGTAACCCCCGGGGGGGCCTTGGTGAATAAATACTCACCAATTCCCTTCTGTGCCCCCCGATGAACTTATAGGCAGCCACCAGGTCGCCTCTCAACCTTCTCTTGCGGAGGCTGAAAAGGTCCAGTTTCTCTAGTCTCTCCTCATAGGGCTTGGCCTGCAGGCCCTTAACCATACGAGTGGCCCTTCTCTGGACCCTCTCCAGATTATCCGCATCCTTCGTGAAGTGCGGCGCCCAGAATTGCACGCAGTACTCCAGCTGCAGTCTGACCAGCGCCCGATAGAGGGGAAGTATCACCTCCTTGGACCTATTTGTCATGCATCTGCCGATGCACGATAAAGTGCCATTGGCTTTTCTGATGGTTTCGTCACACTGCCGACTCATGTTCATCTTGGAGTCCACTAGGACTCCAAGATCCCTTTCCACTTCCGTGCCACCCAGCAGGTCATTTCCTAGGCTGTAGGTGTGCTGGACATTTTTCCTCCCTAGATGCAGCACTTTGCATTTCTTCTTGTTGAACTGCATTCTGTTGTTTTCTGCCCACTTGTCTAACCTGTCCAGGTCTGCTTGCAGCTGCTCCCTGCCCTCCGGCGTGTCCACTTCGCCCCATAGCTTAGTGTCATCTGCAAACTTGGACAGAGTACATTTCACTCCCTCATCCAAGTCGCTGATGAAGACATTAAAGAGTATCGGTCCAAGGACTGAGCCCTGCGGGACCCCACTGCCCACACCCCTCCAGGTCGACCGACCCATCCACCACGACTCTCTGGGTGCGACCCTCCAGCCAATTCTCCACCCACCGGACTGTGCAGTCATCCAAGTCACAGCCCCTTAACTTGTTCACCAGTATGGGGTGGGATACCGTATCAAAGGCCTTCCTGAAGTCCAAGTATACGACATCCACCCCTCCTCCTGCATCGAGGCGTTTTGTAACCTGGTCATAAAAAGAGACTAGATTGGTCAGGCACGATCTGCCTGCCACGAACCCATGCTGGTTTCCCCTCAGCATAACTTGCCCTGCCGGGCTCTCACAAATGTGAGCCTTGATAATTTTTTCAAAGACTTTGCCAAGGATGGAGGTGAGACTAACTGGCCTATAGTTGCCCGGGTCCTCCTTCCTCCCCTTCTTGAAAATGGGAACCACACTGGCCCTTTTCCAGTCCTCCGGGACTTGACCCGTGTGCCACGAGCGTTCAAATATTCCCGCCAGTGGCTCTGCAATGATGTCGGCCAGTGCCTTCAGTACCCTCGGATGGAGCTCATCCGGGCCTGTCGACTTAAAGGCATCCAGTTCTTCCAAGTGACCCTGCACCACCTCAGGGTCCACCATGGAAGTCTGGTGCCTTGCTCCTGCCTCCCTACACTCCCAGTGAGAGACTTGTCATGCCTCTTGCTTAGGAACACTGAGGCAAAGAACTCGTTGAGGAGTTCAGCCTTGTCCCCTCTGTCCGTCACCAGTTGTTTCTGCCCATTTAGCAGAGGTCCTATTCCTCCCTGGGCCTTCCTTTTACTCCCTATATATCTAAAAAACAATTTCTTATTGTCTTTTACTTGGGTTGCCATCCTCAGCTCCATGTAGACATTGGTATCAGAACTGGACTAGCCATGTTTGCCAATGACACCAAACTTTGAGGTAAAGCATTCACACCTCAGGATAGGCTGGTGATCCAGGCTGACACAGGCTCAGAAAATGGGTAAATGAAAATCTGATGGAATTCAACATAGAAAAATGCAATGTATTCCACCTTGGGTAAAAGCACCTGCAGCATGCTTATAGGGTCAGCAGTGCTACACTTGCTGGCATCATGGCTGAAAGGGACTTGGGAGCCATGATTGACCACAAGATGACTACGAGCCACCAATGCTATGTTGCAGCTGGTAAAGCAAGCAAAACTCTGGCTTGCATCCATAGATGCTTTTCAAGCAAATCCCAGGATGTCATCCTCCCACTGTACTCAGCCTTGGTGAGGCCACAGCTGGAGTACTGCATCCGATTCTGGGCTCCACAATTTAAAAAGGGTGTGGAAAAGCTTGAGAGAGTCCAGAGGAGAGCCACACATATGATCAGAAGGCAGGAGAATAAGCCCTATGATGAGAGGCTGACAGCCAAGGGACTCTTCAGCCTGGAAAAGCGCAGGCTCAGGGGAGACCTGGTGGCTGTCTGTAAGTATATAAGGGGTATGTATTAGGATTTGGGGGAACACTTGTTCAAGGAATGACAGGGTCAAATGGTCACAAACTCCTCCAAGACCATTTCAGGCTGGACATAAGGAAAAACTTCTTTATAGTCCAAGCCCCCAAGACCTGGAATAGACTGCCTCCAGAGGTGCTCCAAGCACTGACTCTGGACTCATTTAAGAAACATTTGGACATCTATCTTGCTGGGATCCTTGACCCCAGCTGACTTCCTGCCCCTGGGGCAGGGGGCTGGACTCAGTGGTCTCCCAAGGTCCCTTCCACCCCTAATGTCTATGAAATCTATTAACTCTATTGATTAATTGAATAGTGGTGAAAGTTGCCATCTTTCCAATCTTCCCACATACCAGGCACAGAATTGGGACCAGTGAAGGTATTAAGATTCAGGATGGACAACTGATAGCTCCTACCAACTGAGGAGAGGTAGTCTGTCCTCAGCCTACCTCTGGGTCAGTTTTGAATCCTACCCTTCTCTATTCTGCGGGATTATCACTCCAGGTTTGGGGCAGCCAGGTCTGGGATCATGTGGGGATGGAGATGCTGATCAGGGTCAAGAGCACTGAACAGACACTATGGACAAGTTAGTTAAGAAAACCAGAAGGTCAGTCTGAGAGCAGGGCCTAGAAACAAGACAAGTCAAGAGATCAAGCAGACAGCAGAGCTGGCAAGCAAGACAGAGAAAACAGCAAAGCAGTCTGTGATCAGGTTAAGCCCTTTAGCCCAGACACTTCCTATTCCTGACTATGGGTTTATA